>NC_047103.1:8210493-8310493 GCF_902500255.1 Thalassophryne amazonica
TACGTCCAGGCCTGCACCACCTGCGCCAGGGGCAAGGCTGAACATAGAAAGGCCCAAGGACTCCTCCAGCCGCTGCCAATGCCTCATCGCCCCTGGTCCCACATAGGCCTGGACTTCGTCACGGGTCTCCCTGCGTCCCAGGGAATGACAACCATCCTGATGATAGTGGATCGGTTCTCCAAGGCGGCCCACTTCGTGGCCCTCCCGAAGCTCCCGATGGCCCAGGAGACTGCAGACCTCCTGGTCCACCACGTCGTGCATCTGCATGGTATCCCCACGAACATAGTCTCGGATCGTGGTCCCCAGTTCTCCTCGCAAGTCTGGAGGAATTTCTGTAGGGAACTGGGGGCCACCGTGAGCCTCTCGTCCGGGTACCACCCTCAGACAAATGGACAGGCAGAGCGGGCAAATCAAGATCTGGAGCAGGCCCTGCGGTGTGTAACTGCCGCGCACCCGACAGCTTGGAGTCAACATCTGGCCTGGATCGAGTACGCCCATAATAGTCAGATCTCCTCGGCTACCTGCCTCTCCCCCTTTGAGGCATGTTTGGGGTATCAGCCCCCATTGTTCCCAGCCATAGAGGGAGAGGTTGAGGTCCCCTCGGTCCAGGCCCACCTCAGGAGGTGCCGTCGGGTGTGGTGCACAGCCCACTCTGCCCTGCTGAAGGCCCGGACGAGGGCTAAGGACCATGCAGACTACCGGCGTACCCTGGCTCCTGCATACCAGCCCGGGCAGGAGATATGGCTGTCAACCAAGGACATCCCTCTGCAGGTCGAGTCACAAAAACTGAAGGACAGATACATTAGACCGTTCACAATCACCAAAGTCCTCAGTCCAGCCGCAGTGAAGCTGGCAGCCTCAGGAACTATGATACATCCAGTCTTCCACGTGTCCCGGATAAAGCCTTGTCACTCCTCCACCCTCTGCACTCCCAGACCAGCGCCGCCTCCTGCCCGTATCATCGATGGAGAG
This sequence comes from Thalassophryne amazonica, assembly GCF_902500255.1. Classification (NCBI taxonomy): domain Eukaryota; kingdom Metazoa; phylum Chordata; class Actinopteri; order Batrachoidiformes; family Batrachoididae; genus Thalassophryne; species Thalassophryne amazonica. The sequence continues at coordinate 8,211,466 of NC_047103.1, forward strand.
CCTGCGTGAACCGTCCGCAGGCTCCTGGACGTTCGTCGATGGGGCCGGAGATTCCAATATCTGGTGGACTGGGAGGGGTACGGACCCGAGGAACGCTCCTGGATAAAGCGGAGCTTCATCCTGGACCCGGCCCTCCTGGCCGACTTCTACAACCGTCACCCCGACAAGCCGGGTCGGGCGCCAGGAGGTGCCCGTTGAGGGGGGGTCCTGTTGCGTGGGCAGCCCGAAGAGGAGGTACTGCTGGCCCAACGCCAGAGAGCGCCCTGCCTGAAGGCGGGCTTCAGGCACCAGAGGGCGCAGTCGCCGTCAGGAACTGGAATTGACAGCTGTCACTCATCACCTTCATCACACCTTACCCATAAAGGCCGGGAGAAGACACCACATCTCTGCAGAGAAATCGTCTAAACCATTCAGGTAGACACTCAGCCGTAATTATTGACTCAGCTAAGTTAAGTTGTGACGTCTTTCACATCTGAGCTGGTAGCTATTGTACCTTTTGAGTTTGCAGCTTCTCCACTGACTGCCGAGTTGGAGGGAGTGGTAAGAGTTGGCGTTCTCACTCTTCACTTCTCACTCTTCACTCTTACACTTGTTAAGTGGAGTCTGCATGGATAACCGGAGGAAGTAGTGAGATAAGGAGGTGGTGTTTTCTCCCTCCGCCAGGAATAATCTGCTGACTGTTTTACTGGGTGTGTGCACACACACCCAGTCTTTACTGTTTCTGTTTCCTGCCAGCAGTACCCGATCTGACAGCTGGAGACGGTGGCCACCTGGGGACTCAGGACTTGGCGGCTCCGGGGTGTTCCAGATACGTTGGTGGTGGAAATCGTGTGGGTCCCGACTCTTCTCTGGACGGGCGTCTCCTATCCTCGAGCCTGCCCACACGACACCAACTTTATAATTGACCGTAGTATTGAATTGTATCTGTATCCGTTGTGCACATTTCGCAACATTAAATTGTTACTTCGTATTTCCATTGACCATTCATTTACGCCCCCTGTTGTGGGTCCGTGTCATCACACTTTTCACAACAGATGCATGTCACTATATGTAATCTACATTTAATACAAGACAAAATCACTTATCGTATTTTCTGGGGTCTAAATCATTTTTTCATGCAACTTATATTGAGGTGCAACTTATATACAAAATAAAAAAAAAATCACATATTAATGACAATAATAATAATAATAACTATTGATATAGGGCTTTTCCAAGAATCAAAGCTCTAAATATAATAAACTCCAGTAATAATATAAAATAAACAGCAATAATAAAAATGTACTACAACCATGCACAAAAATCCCAAATGAAAGACCTGATTAAAAAAAAAAAAAATCAAATGGACTCATGTTTATTGTGACATTTCCAATGCTGCGAGCTAGCAATCTGTGTTCATTTGATGATTTTGTTTGTCCAGATTGTGTCAAATAACATCCAATATGTTAACCATTGCACATTTATTGGTACACATCTTGTCTAGTATTGGAATTTAACAGTCCTTATGGTTCAAACCACAAGCTGAGGGCTGCCTGCATAAATCCTCTGTTCACTTCTCCATGTTGCTGTCTGCCAGTAATCTTGTCCATCTGACAATTTATTTTGTCCAAACACCATCAAATAACCTCCAATATGTTGTCCATCACATTTGTCCATCTTGCTTATCTTTGGAATTTAAAAGTCCTTATGTTAAGTAACAGCACATGCTGTAGTGTGCACATGTGCTACACCACAGCACACAAGTTCCTGTTCATTGTTAAGCTCACCACCAGGGAAACACTGTGTTACAAAGTGAGTTCCATACCCAGAAAAAAGATCCACTTATACTCCGGAAAATACAGTAACAGTACAGTAAATCTGTTTAGCTACTCCCTAGTTTGCACTCGGGGTCGCACACGAAATGTGGCATGGGTGGGATTTGAAGTAGGAACCTTTCACACTGAAACCAAGTGCACTAACCACTTTCTACCATCCCAGTAATAACACATCTGGATTATCTTGTTGTCTAAACATCTTGTTTCGAGTCATATCTCAGATAAAACATTTTTTTTTTTGACTCACTATAACATTTTTAAGGAAAAGATGCAACACTCCCTATTGCTCATAAATTTATTTCAAGAAATCTTAAGTGAATTTTGAAAGAATGAATAAATCAATCAATCTGGCAATAAATAAATAAAACAAAAAAATTAAATCTTGCAGTACATAAATAAATCTGGCAATAAGTACGTGAATGAATGAATAAAAACAAATCCGTACTTGTTTGTAGTGTGCACAAATACTGACATGCACTGATCTTTGGGATATTTGTGGTCAGTGCAGCAGATACGTGCACCTGCACTGACATAACCAGTGTTTGCCACAGTGGCGCAAATACAACTCGATTTATGTTTATTCTGATGAAGGAGGAGGAGAAGAAAGTGACTGTTACGATTCTTCAGCAAGCAGACTGAAGACCTACTGAAACATGGGAGCAGTTTGAGAGTGATACAGAAGCACTAATGAGCGACTTGCAGAGGAGGTGAGTGAACACTGGCGCCTGTTCTATCAGTTCTGGTCGGGTTTCAGAACAGATCTGCCCTACGGAACAACCGAAAATCCCAGAACTGAAGTGCAGGGTTTGTGTTTGTCATGAAAGAACCTGGGTTTGTGTCAGAGCCAGCTGCATTTGTGAGCACCAGGAAACAGGCCTTCCAGCCAAAGTCCTCATCTGAGTGTTGGACCACGAACAGCTTGCTCAATCTGCCTCTGCGTTCGAGTGGTTTTGCTGCTTTCACCGAATAAATTAACAAGGTGTAAAAAAACAAAACAAAAAGCACACAAAGTGAAGGAGATATTTTGACAGCACTTACGAAGATGGATCGTGGTTGCTGAAGACAACGAGCACATCCAGGCTTTTAGCCCTTCTCCGGGGGGCGTGATTAATAATAATTGGAACCAGTGTCGTGTTTGTCTGCTTTGGCGCCTGTGCTGGAGACCAGGTGCTCTTTATGCCAAACTAAGCATGGGATTTCCATTTAGACAGCTTACTTCCCGTGTCAGAAGGAGTCTTCTTTTAATTAGAAGGCTTCCTCTTGCTGTTGTCTGCTGGAGGGGTGTTGAGGAAGCATTGTCTCAGGACTTTTCACAACAGAACAAGGTCCCCCATAGCTGGCAGCATAATTACCCGCCAACGTAATTACACACTGGAGCGCCACAGGGATCGTTGCTCTGATTTCTGTTGGAAATTGGGGTGTTCGTCGCACCTTTTATCTGCTACTGATTTCTTTTGTGGTGCGTAGTCATTTTGTCGCTGTACTTCTTTATCCGTTAATCATAGATGAGTCTTTCCAGACTATGATTGGGCTGTGGCGTATTTAGCGTGAAGAAATGGTTAAATGATATCTGTTTACATCCATGTTTGTGTTGGCTGTGTTTGTGTGTATGGTACCTGGACACGGGGTGATGTTGCACTCCTGGTATTCCTGCGCTGGTCCCAGGCAGGTTTGACCTCCGTACCTGGGCTCCGGGTTACTGCAGGTCCTCTTGCGGCTGCGGATTCCTCGGCTGCAGTCTCGGCTGCACTGGGACCAGGAACTCCAGGATGACCAACCACCACTTACCATGTGGCCCGAGATCCTCCCCAGACGAAGCACCTCGCCTGTTGGGTTTAGAGTGTGTGGTCAGACAGGGGATCAAGCAGAAACACGATAAAATGTAAAACAGCTCCTATACACATTTTCAGCGGGTGTGTTAAAAACAGAACACCTACGTATGCATGTCATATGCAGTGAATGAATACATGGACAAATGAATCCATCCACAATAAGTTTTTAACACAATAACAAAAACAGTAATGTATCTCTGTATATTAAACGGGCAAATATACTGACAATAAACTGATTAAAAGATGGTGAAATTTGATAAACCAGGTCCCATCGGCTCCCCCCTTGTTTTTCCACTCGGGATCGCCACAGCAAACCCAAAGTGGATTTGTATGTTGAATTGGCATAAAATTTATGCCCGATGCCCTTCCTGACGCAATTCCACATTACATGGACAAATGGGCAGGTCTGGGGTTTGAACCAGGAACTTTCCATACTGATCATCGTCATATTTAGGGATTATTTACTGCTGTGGATGCCCGCCCCTGGCTCTGGTTGTCAAAGGAGAGCAAGTCCCTGGGGTCGGGGTAGGCAGCCGGTGACTAGCTCCTCGTACAGAGGCCCTCCAAGAAACTCTGCCCAGTGGGTCAGTGCCGACTTTCATGTTGGCCTTGACATAGTCAGACCAGGTCTTCTTGGGTCATCCTCTTCGACCAGGCATAGCCATACTCATCATGGTGTTGATGGCCGAATCAGCACGCATAACATGGCCGTACCAGCGGAGGCGTCGGGAGAGCAGTACGGTGGTCACGTCTGCTAGCCCCAGCCTGACGAGGAGCGAGTCAATGGGGACATCATCTGACGCCTTCACACCGCACATCCACCTCACCATTGCTTGGTCGTTGCAGGTCCTCAGCATTTTTCGCCCAGGTCTCGCTTTCATACAACAGCGCTGAGCGGCCACAGGCGGTGTACAACAGGCGGCGAACCTGTGATAGGCGGTGCCAACAGACGATCACTGAAACCAAGCACACTAACCACTTGGCCATCACCCCTGCGAATTAAGCAATAATGAAGGTGAATAATCATTTGCTAATGTGTTCATGTTAGTTAATGCACTGAGCAGCATCAACTAACAATGAATGAAGATTTAACCATTTCGAAATGATTTCTTCGTAGTGTTCAGCATCTTTACCACTTATTAATTAATGTATAAAGTAATACCTTGGCTAATATGACCACCACTAATAAATTACTACAAAACACAGTTAGCTCATAATGCGTGCACCCTTACTGAAATGTGTTACTAAAGTTTCAGGTGATGTATCCAAATATATACTTGTGTATATATTTATATGTGTGTGTGTGTGTGTATATATGTATGTCGGTACGCCTGTCTATTGCGTCATTCTCCTGTGAGCAGGCTTTGAGTGAGGAGTGGTCCACCTCCTCGCCGGATTTTCATTGTCAGGAAATGGCGGAATGATTTGGGTTTTTTTTCCATCAGAGACTGGCAGCTGGAAACCATTCGAAAAATTTATCTGGCTTTCTGTGAAAATTTTACGGGCTTCACAGAGAATAAGGACTGTTACTACAGCTTTAAGGACGGCTTTAAGGACGCTCGGCACGCCGTGCTCCGTGCCACCATCGAGAGCCACAAACCACCGGATCATTTCTAAACGGATGGCTCTGTGGATCCGAGACCGTAGTGTGCACTTTCTCTGGTTATCACAAGAGCTGGACATCAGCCATTTTCCGGCAGATTTTACTTTTAACAAGAGATTTTGCCATGGAAAGCCGAGCGGAGGCTTCGCGTCTCATGACCGATTTGCTGATGGAGCGAGACAAAGGAACACCTCCGTTTTGGTCTCACAGGACGGCTTTGAGATGGCGTTCAGACAGACGCGCGGAATTCCTCTGCACGTCTATCTCAATGTGCCGAAAAAGTGCTGATGTCCACGTCTTTTCAAAATTCCTGTGCTAGTCAGATGATGTCCCGGATAAAACACAGCGTCCAGTTTGGAAATGAATGGCATATTCCACTGTTACAGGAGTTTTTGTCATGGAAAGAGGAGCAGAGGCTTCGCGTGTCGCGGCGGTGCTGCATGGCGCACAGCAACGCCGTGATGAAGCCTCATGGGACATGTTCTGGCATGTCTAGGTACATCCACAATTTCTCGGATAATCACTCGATGGAAAAACCACCCACAGCTGTCTGAACGCCATCTCAAAGCCATCCTGTGAGACCAAAACGGAGGTGTTCCTTTGTCTCGCTCCATCAGCAAATCGGTCGTGACGCGCGAAGCCTCCGCTTGGCTTTCCATGACAAAATCTCTTGTTAAAAGTGAAATCTGCCGGAAAATGGTTGATGTCCAGCTCTTGTGATAACCAGAGAAAGTGCACACGACGGTCCGGCTCCACAGAGCCATCCGTTTAGAAATGATCCGGTGGTTTGTGGCTCTCGATGGTGGCACGGAGCGCGGCGCGCCGAGTGTCCTTAAAGCCGTCCTTAAAGCCGTCCTTAAAGTTGTAGTAACAGTCCTTATTCTCTGTGAAGCCCGTAAAATTTCCACCGAAAGCCAGATAAATTTTTCTAATGGTTTCCAGCTGCCAGTCTGTAACAGTTTCTGAAAAAATTCTGATGGAAAAAAGCCCAAATCATTCCGCCATTTCCTGACAATGAAAATCCACCAAGGGGGCTGGACCACTCCTCACTCAAAGCCTGCTCACAGGTGAATGACGCAACCGACTCACGCGCACGCATGGAAAAACTCACGCATGCGCACGAGGGTTCAAGCTTGTCTGACGCAATCACACGTGATTCAAATCCATATGGTTTTTGTAAAAATAATAAGGTCGGATACTTTTCTAATAGATCTCGTATATATATATATATATATATATATATATATATATATATATATATATATATATATATATATATATATATATATATATATATATATATATGAAGTCTGCACTTTAGTGTCCTGTGTGCTTTAGAGAAAACTGAAGTTGAGGTTTCAGTTTTCTTTTTACCAACAGCTTTCTCTGAGCCACTCTGGCATAAAGCAGTGATGGTGAGCAGATAAAAGATCCACAGTCCATCTCAAGTGTTTCACTTATTGTTGTGATCACTTTCATAAATAATAATGAATCGAGACCCCCAGAGGAGCGGAGTCTGTGTCTGTCTGTGTCCGGATGAATAGCTCAAGAACAGCTTGGCTGATTCCAACACATGTAAATTCCTCATGAAAACAAATTAGCGTGACAAATGTGTAGGTCAAAGATCAAAGGTGACGGTCAATCAAGGTCACTGAACTGGCTGAACACCCCTTCTCACACACACAGATCTTTCGCATTAACTTTGAAACTAAGAAAGCTACAAGACTGATGTGAAGTGCACATGAATCAGAAAACAGATTATGTCCTGATTTGTGTATGACATCATGATGACATCACTATGTGATGTCATGTTACAGTACACAATGCAAATATCACATTTTTCTCAGTAACCCAGGATGATCTAGAGTGCAGAAAACATCATGTTGTCATGTTATACGACGACGCCATGCTGATGTCACGTACACATTAGAACAGGGACTCCCAAAGTGTGAGCCACTGCCCTCTGGTGGGCACTCAGAGGTCAATTTCAATTTAATTTCAATTTATTTCATTTATATAGCGCTACATCACAACAAAGTTGCCTCAAGGTGCTTCACACATTAAGGTCTAACCTTATCAACCCCAAGAGCAAGCACACAGGAGACAGTGGTAAAGGAAAAGGCCCTCTGATGATTTGAGGAAAAAACCTCAAGCAGACCAGACTCAAAGGAGGGACCCTCTGCTTGGGCTATTCTACCAACACAATTTACAAAAGGAATATATGGGAAATTTTGTGCACCCATGCTGGTGCACAGAACAGGAGGCTTGCAATAGAAGGTCATTAAAAAAGTAAAGACAAATATCTTGATTTTATATGATGTAATAAAATTTCAAATTACCATAAAATATTTATGAATATTTTAAAAATCAATAATTTAATAATCAAAAGTAACAAAAAAAAGTATTTGGATTTCAAATGTTATTCATTAACTCTGCATCTCTCTCTCTGGAAATACTTCATCTTCTTTTTTTTTTTTTTTTATCAAATTGTGATCAAAGTGTGTCTAGGTCATAGCATTCCTAACGATTGTTACAGCTAACTGGTTGACATAAATGAATTTAGCACCACCAAGACCCAGTTTTCTATGAAACAAGTTTTTTTTTTTTAATTTAGCAACTAAAAACTAGAATTTCTGGATGCATTATTAATGTAGTTATTTATTGTGTTTATCCCACCGATATTAATGCTGCAAACGGAGCAGCTGCAGCTTCTTCCCTCATCAGACTGATAATTAATGATGAGGAATCTGTTGCACGAACTCAGTCCATTATTTTATCTCTCACAGAACTGTGCCATCTTCTCCTGATGGATTTTGCGAGTGCCCCGTGTGCGTCCTGTCAACACTGGAGCACACTCATCAAACAGCATCAGCTGTCTAATCTGTGTACTCTCATCTGGAATGACTCAAACTGTGGACTGCTAATGAAATATGAAACCCTGATTTATATTAAACCCTAATTACTGCTTGTATTAATCGCAACAGTGGAACTGTGCCTTATGGAGAGTAAAAAATGGAAAGCTTCTGGCCTTTTTGAAGAGCAAACTCATTAATTTGACCCAAAGATAATCACCTCCAATTCAAACACTTTTCTGGTGATGTGCTCATTCACCAAACTCTAATGACACTTTCTACAAGAACTCTTTTTTTTTTTTACAACCGAGTGGTTGTAAATTATAAGTTAATATATAATGTAAGGTAAGTAAAATTATAACCAGCGCCTCCAAATCCCTGACTGTTGTACACCAGACGAGAAGACAGCACCCCGACTCAAGTATCTGGAGACCTTGTCCACCAGAGAGGACAAAATGGAACAGGGGCTCGATAGGCGGATGGGGGTGGTATCAGCAGTAATGAAAAAGGTTACTTTGGAGTGTCACAGTGGAGCCGGAGAAGTCAGAGGGCCAAGCTTTCAATTTACTAGTCAATTTAGGTTACCCTCACCTTTGGTCAGGAACTTTGGGTAGCAGAAAGAACAAGGTCATGGATACCAGCGACTGAAATTAGACATGGAGGAGACCTCAGCACAGACTTGACACTTTCCGGAGAAATAATATATCCCATCTGGCTTTGGGACACCTTTCCATTGTCCAGGGGGATCTGGGAAATGTGGCTCAGCAACATCAAGGTACCATAGATATGGCAGCACTGTACTTCATCTACATAAGTACATCTGAGTTAGTACTCTGGAACCTCGTAAAAACTTGTGGATGTTCATTTATTTTGTCAGCTCACTGACTTCATTGAGTGATCTTGAATCAATACAACCACTGGCTAACAAATACAGTCTCTTACTGCTACTCTAATCTTTACCTATCCCTTTTATTGTGACCATGAAAATATGTGGGTGTTTTGCAGCAGCATTTCTGTCAATGTATGTTCTGACAATCTTGTCAACTGAAGTCTGGGACCCTAAAGTCTTCTTCACCAAACACCTCTGTCCATTGAGCTTATGACTCCATAAAATCATCTGAGATGTCTCTCAGTCTCAGTGGACCCAGAGACATGAATGTCTCTGCCAAGACAAGCAATTGTCTCCACAAACTCAATCTTGTTTATTGTGCATTTTGTTTTGTGTTGTTAGAATGACCAAAGCAGATGGTCACCCCACTAAGTCTGGTCTGCTTGAGGTTTCTACCTATAATCCAAAATGCAAATAAGAGTTTTTTCTGCCCGCTGTCAACACTGTGGTTTCCCATGGGGTGGGTGATGTCTAGAACTACTTGCATATCGTACTTTGAAAGTTTAACTGGCTCACATCAGTTGTTTGCCTAGGTGGTTGCCACCTAGGACCCAATGTTGTGCCGCAGTGTGGTAAACGCAACAAAGCATGCACACTCCCAGAAATCACCCGAGATTTAGTATGGAGGTGTGGATGAAATAACATGAATAAAGTCCAACACAAGTTTAAAAAAGGTGGATTTAATCAGAAACTCCATCATACCAAGGCATGTCTGTACAACATTTCAGAAAAAATTATTGAATAGCTATTGAGAAGCAATTTTTTTTTTTACTCTTTGCCCATGTGGCCCTTTAGCATGATTAAAAGTCACTGAAAATCTTTGCGTAGGTTGACATTGATTCCAGGCATCTATATGCAGAGTTACAAAGTTGCTGAGCAGTTTTTCAGCCATGGATCCTGTCCAAAGGACTAAAAAGCCCCACTGTGTGTTTATCACTACCTACTTCTTTTTTATTCTTGAAATAAGGTATTTCTGTGCACTTTTCAGCTATCTGAAGTGTGTTGCTGCCTCCACATAAGTGGTGGAAAATGGATGGAGGAATTGTAATCCTTTGCTCTCCTGGGACTTCATGTACAAAGCGTGCATATGCACAAAAACCTGGCGTACTTCCATCTCCACGTCCATGTGCAGATGTATCAAAAGTGACTTGAGCGTGGAAATGTGTGGTGTGTTGAGGAAAACTCTTGGCTCGCGTATGCACATTTGTACAGCTATTGTGCCATCTCTGACATGTACAGGTGATGCAGGGAACCATTAACAGTGTCAAAACAAGACGTTATCAGAGTGATGTGCACATCAGAGACACACTAATGAACAATTAACACACTCACGTGTTTGCAATTATATGGATGGATATAAAAGCACGTGTGAAATGATGCGTAAAATAGGCCCAACAGTGGCTGCGTTAGCTTTGTAAAAGCACCTTGCAAATGGTGCAAACCTATGTGAGCGTGTATTCGGAGAATGTGAGGATTTATAATAATAATAATAATAATAATAATAATAATACATTTTATTTGGCAGCGCCTTTCAAGTCACCCAAGGTCACCTTACAAAAAGTAAAAGCAGAGAAGTAGAGGGAAAAAAACCCTCACAAACGTTAGTAAAACAAAACATCAACATAAAAACAAGTGACAGACTCCAGCTAGAGGTCATATGCCAGTTTGAACAGATGGGCTTTGAGTTGGGACTTGAATGAGGTGATGGAGTTTGATTGTCTTATGTGTGGGAGGAGGGAGTTCCAGAGTCTAGGTGCTGAGCAGCTACAGGCCCGGGCACCCATGGTACTGAGGCGTGAGGTGGGGATAATAAGCAGTCCAGCAGAGATTGAACAGAGGGTGCGGGAGGGAGCGAGGAGGTTTTTATACTGAATGCGGTAATGTGCAGGGAGCCCGTGAAGCTGGATGAGAACAGGGGTGATGTGATCAGTCGATTGGGTGCAGGTGATGATCTGGGCAGGGAGTTAGGGAGTACAGTGAGGAGGGCGTTACAGTAATCAATGCAAGATGTGACAAAGGAGTGAACCAGAATTTCAGTGCTGGGTTGGGACAGGGATGGGCAGAGTCTGGGAATGTTGCGGAGGTGAAAGAATGCAGTCCGGGTGATGCTTTGAATATGAGGTGCAAATGAGAGGGTGCTGTCCAAAATGACGCCTAGGCTTTTGACTTGGGGAGAGAAGGGTACAGGGAATCTGTCGATGGTGATGGGTGGAGCTGGGGTGTGTTGCAATTTAGTGAGGGTGGATTTGGAGCGGATGAGCAGGGCTTCGGTTTTATTGCCGTTGAGCTTCAGGAAGCTCCTGCTCATCCAGCTCTGAATGTCTTCCAAGCAGGTGATGAGGGAGCTGGGAGGGATGGCAGCAGTAGGTTTGGAGGAAATGTAGACCTGTGTGTCATCAGCATTGCAATGAAAATAGATCCCATGGTGATGAAGGAGTGTGCCCGGGGGGGGGGGGGGGGGGGGGAGAGAGAGAAGGTAAATAATGAAAAGAAGAGGACCCAAGACTGACCCCTGGGGGACACCCAGTGAAACACCCAAACATGTGGTTCCTCAATTGCACGAATTATTGACGGTCGGTGAGGTATGATGTCGGGGTGTGTTCCGGCGCCGCCGGGCCGCTCCCCTGTTGGTTCGTCGTACTGCCCGGTCGCTCTGGTAGCTGCCCTTCCTGGCCCCTGCGCCATTCTGCTGCCATTTTTCTGCTGGTTTCTCCTGAGGCCCTGCGTCCTGGACCCATTTCCGTTGTTGCTTGCAGTCAGCCGTATGGCTTCTGATGTGCCGGAGTGTTCCATGTCATACGGTAAGGTTCTGTACTTTTGTCTTGTCCCAACACACCAGCCACAGTAGTGATCGGATATTTAGCTGTGATCTGGGTCTCTGTGTGTGGATGGTTGTGTGTTTGTGGCCATCACCACAATTCCGTTTTGGGTGCTCTCAAGGGGATCAAGACTCTGGTGTCCTAGATTAGGGTATAGATGCTCACTAATTAGACAACAGACTGTTGCTGTCACTGTTTGTTCATGTGTGGTTGTTTGTCCTGGTATGTTGTGTGGTTGGGGCCCCGTCTCCTCGGTGTCTCACTCTTTATCACTTCACAGTTATTGTCTTCACCACTTGTGTTTCATTCTTGTCTGTCTTTGTGTTGTTTTGGTGGTCGGCCCTTCCTGATAGAAGTTGTCGGTTGGCTTTGAGTAGGATGTTGTAGGGCGGATGGGGGTCACACACGCACACCACGTTTACTCAAACACTACATACCATCTGTCTTGCAAGAATAAATTGCATATATGCGTATTAATGTTTATAAATGGTTCTGCCAGTGTGGCATTTACCATTACTATATATGCAGATGGGGGGGGATATGTTTTTTTTAATTTTTATTATTATTATTAATGTCTTTTTTAAATTTTTGCTTGATGGTGAGCGCCAGAGCTTCGTAAAAGACTTCCTGTGTTCCATATCTGTCAATATACGTGTGGTGTGCCAGTTATTAATGTCTCACTGTTAGTGTGTGCGCTGTTCTGAGTGTCGGCCTCACACACTCACCTTCGTAGTTCCCACGAACATTTTTCCAGTTTCCTGATTAATCCGTTGAACAGCGCATTGAATCAACTGTCCCTGCGTGTCTCCATGTAATTTCCAGTCATCTATAGTATAATTTCTTTTCTGTGTTCATGTCTGATGTGACAGCGTGGGGAATCCCTGCTCAAAGGGCCTATTTACAAGAAATTGCATATTTAAATAGGGCGTGGCCTGGGAGGAGTTTGGTTCCATACTCAATTCCACGTTCAGTGGGATGTACAAACGGAATGTGTGTGGATTCATGCCTATGCACACTTTCATACATCTGAATATATTTGTGCTCACGCCAGATTCAGGGTTTTTGCGTACGCCAGCTTTTAGTAGAAAATCCGCGCAAGTCTTTGTACATGAGGCCCCTGGTTCTTCTGTCTTATTGTCTTTACATTTAAAGAGGAGGACTTCATGCTGTGCAAACAGACTGCGAGTCTTAACCAACTGACCCATCCCTGTAGCCACCTTCCTTTTTTATGCGATTCGCCTTTCTTGCTATTGATTTTCCATATTTTACTATCTCATCTATTTTGCTCTCTGTCTCTTGTGCGCCGTCTCTTTATCCATCTTCGCCATTAACCTTCATATGTTTGTTGCATCCCTCCCCATCCTCCACCAGCCAACCTCATTGTTTTGTCAGCATGCTCTTTTCATTGACAGTTATTGTGGCGGCGCTACTTTGTATTCTCAGGCAGCGGACACAGTGTTTATCTAGTGCAAATCCTTAACCTCTTCATAACTGCGGCTGACCTTGGTGGCTCGCACGTTGACTCACTCAGGAATCAAGCTGGTGTGAGCGCTGACAGGCCTGCAGAGGCCCCGGCTCTTTATTGATTCTGAGCAGGCGGTGGCACGGACAGCCTCGGCTGCCACTGTGGCCTGAACTCTTTATTAAGTCCTGCTTAGCTGGAGAGACCTGATGGCTGCCCCACTCCAAATGCAGGAGGGGAGTGCTCTGTAATCATCGTGTTCATATGCATGCACAGTACACTCGACAAACACACTCACACAGACGGGAAAACGTCCCCGTCCACGTAAGGCACCAGCTAACGTGCTCCAAAATATTCAGCTACGCCCACATGTGTGATGTAATGAAACATCTATCCTGTCTTCATTTGTAATATTCTTTGCACGTCTTCCAAAGTTAACACATTAGACGCAATACTCTGGATGGCATTTCCCTGATCTCTAGTAATACTGTGAGAAATCTTGGAGTCATTTTTGATCAGGATATGTCATTCAAAGCGCATATTAAACAAATATGTAGGACTGCCTTTTTGCATTTACGCAATATCTCTAAAATCAGAAAGGTCTTGTCTCAGAGTGATGCTGAAAAACTAATTCATGCATTTATTTCCTCTAGGCTGGACTATTGTAATTCATTATTATCAGGTTGTCCTAAAAGTTCCCTAAAAAGCCTTCAGTTGGTTCAGAATGCTGCAGCTAGAGTACTGACGGGGACTAGCAGGAGAGAGCATATCTCACCCGTGTTGGCCTCTCTTCATTGGCTTCCTGTTAATTCTAGAATAGAATTTAAAATTCTTCTTCTTACTTATAAGGTTTTGAATAATCAGGTCCCATCTTATCTTAGGGACCTCGTAGTACCATATTACCCCATTAGAGCGCTTCGCTCTCAGACTGCGGGCTTACTTGTGGTTCCTAGGGTTTGTAAGAGTAGAATGGGAGGCAGAGCCTTCAGCTTTCAGGCTCCTCTCCTGTGGAACCAGCTCCCAATCCAGATCAGGGAGACAGATACCCTCTCTACTTTTAAGATTAGGCTTAAAACTTTCCTTTTCGCTAAGGCTTATAGTTAGGGCTGGATCGGGTGACCCTGGACCATCCCTTGGTTATGTTGCTTTAGACGTAGACTGTGGGGGGTTCCCATGATGCACTGAGTGTTTCTTTCTCTTTTTGCTCCATATGCATCACTCTGCATTTAATCATTAGTGATCGATCTCTGCCCCCCTTCTCGGCATGTCTTTTTCCTGGTTCTTTCCCTCAGCCCCAACCAGTCTCAGCAGAAGACTGCCCCTCCCTGAGCCTGGTTCTGCTGGAGGTTTCTTCCTGTTAAAAGGGAGTTTTTCCTTCCCACTGTGGCCAAGTGCTTGCTCATAGGGGGTCGTTTTGACCGTTGGGGTTTTTCATAATTATTGTATGGCCTTGCCTTACAATGTGGAGCGCCTTGGGGCAACTGTTTGTTGTGATTTGGCGCTATATAAGAAAAAAGTTGATTGATTGATTGAATACCCACACTAAACACAGGGGCAGCATTACCACGAAGGCTGTGAAAGCGTCGCAGTGAGACAAAGAAGTACAAAGAAGAAGAACACACCAAATGAATGGGGCAAATAAATATCAATAATAACTAGGACTGCAAGCAGTCATATACGGGCCCTCGTTCCGCATAACCGCCTACCCAGGGCAGTGGGTGCCCTTGTGACCACATGTGGGCATGTGCATGCAGGGGCAACCAGTCATCACACAGTTAAAATTTTAAACAAATCACACAATGCATCAAGGAGTTATGACATGTTGATTGTTCATCCACTAGGGGGCGCTCAGTGTACAAACAGAGGGGCCGGGTGTGTTCAGGGGCCAACCGTCATCATACATGTGAAGTTTCAAGTCAATCATGCAAAGCATGAAGGAGTTATCATGATTTGATGTTCCATGCAAAGGGTCAAAATGGCGGCACCATAGCGGCCACACCCTTCAACATAGAGAAAAGCTTTCAATAACTTTGGGTCAGTATCATCTTTGGATGTTGTCAAAGAAATTTAAAGTGCATAGGTCAAAATCCCTAGGAGGAGTTTGTTCAAATACAACATGTGGAAATCATTTCAAAATGAGAAGAAAATTCAAAATGGCCAACTTCCTGTTTGGAGTAGACTCATGGTGCAAGAGACTTTTTTGTACGTCTATGCAAGTCACATGTGTACCAATTTTCATCTCCCTACTCCAAAAAAAAAAACCCTATGGGGAGGGGTTTTTGAAATATGCAAGGGGGCGCTATTGAGGCACTTTGCCCCGCCCATGGGCGAGGCCCCTATGAATTGTAGGAGGTTGTCATGCTTGACCTGTGTATCAATTTTCATGATGATATGACAAAATTAAAGCCGTCAAAAGGAAGAACGTAATTTCATGGTGAAGGGGCGATATTCGGTACGCCACCACACAGAAGCAGTTACTCGTAAGTTCACGGCGATCATCACCTACGTTCAACAACTTGTTCTGCATGTTTTAGAAGTGGAAGGAAGTTGATGGTGTTAAGTATGTGACTTCAGTACCTGTTTAAGTATAATGTTCCATGGCGAAGGGTCAAAATGGCGGCGCCATAGCGGCCACACCTTTCAACATAAAGAAAAGCTTTTGATAAGTTTTGGTCAGTATTGTCTCTGGGTGATCTGGAAGAAATTTGAAGTGCATTGGCAAAATCCCTAGGAGGAGTTCGTTCAAATACAACATGTGGAAATCACGCCAAAATGAGAAGAAAATTCAAAATGGCCGACTTCCTGTTTGGAGTAGACCCATGGTGCAAGAGACTTTTTTGTACGTCTATGCAAGTCACATATGTGTACCAATTTTCATCTCCCTACTCCAAAAAAACCCTTATGGGGAGGGGTTTTTGAAAGTTTCAAGGGGGCGCTATTGAGGCATTTTGCCCCGCCCATGGGCGACGCACTATGAATTGTAACAGGTTGTCGTGCTTGACCTGTGTATCAATTTTCATGATGATGTGACAAAATTAAAGCCGTCAATAGGTCAATATTCGGCACGCTGCCACACAGACACCGTTACTTGTAACTTCACGGCTTTCATCGCCTACGTTCACCAATTTGTTCTGCATGTTTTAGAAGTGGAATGAAGTTGATTGGGTTAAGTATGTGACATCAGGACCTCTTAAAGTAAAAATAGGACTTTTCCCGCCACCACCGGGGGCGCTATGGCGCAGGTGGGAACTTAAGATATGTAGACGTTCAGGGCGGAGCCCTCATCATGTCCAGCAAGTTTGAAGGATCTACGATGAAGTATGTGGGCGTGACAGCCGTTCGAAGTGAAATGGCGTGCTCCGAAAAGCTCGCCAAAGTTTGACGACCCCTAGCAGCCATGCCTTTTGACTTAATTAGAATCTTTTGATAATGTTGATCACCATTGTGTTGTGATGATTTTGACCAAATTTGAAGTCGATCGGATGAAATCCCTAGGACGAGTTCGTTCAAATGTAAGTAGTGGAAATGGCCAAAAATGGCAAAAATTTGCTCAAAATCGAAACTTAAAATCAAAATGGCCGACTTCCTGTCGATATTTCGCCATGACAGTAAGAGACTTTTTCGTGCGTCCTGGCAGGGTAAATATGTGTACCGAATTTCGTGAGGCTACGACGAAAAAAGCCCAAAGCGAAGGGGTTTTTGAAAATTTCTAGGGGGCGGTATTTTGCAATTTGTCTGCGGCCATGTGCGATGCCCCCAAAATATCAAATTTTGGATCTGGCTTGACAACTTTGGAAAGTTTGGTGAGTTTTTGAGCATGGGAAGAGGCCGAAATTTCGATTTCAAGAGTGAGAATAATAATAATAATAATAATAATAATAATAAGCAGTCATATACGGGCCCTCGTTCCGCGCAACCGCCTACCCAGGCCAGTGGGTGCCCTTGTTACCACATATGGGCATGTGCATGCAGGGGCAACCACTCATCACACAGTTAAAATTTTAAACAAATCACACAATGCATCAAGGAGTTATGACATGTTGATTGTTCATCCACTAGGGGGCGCTCAGTGTACAAACAGAGGGGCTGGGTGTGTTCAGGGGCCAACCTGTTGTGGGCTGGGGTGTTTGGCTGGCTTGGTTTTTGTTTTCTGTTTCTCCCACCAGGTGGTATGCATTCAGGACTGAGTGGCTGAGCATTAGGACCTCACCCTGAACACCTGAGGCTTGTTTTCATGTGCAGGTCATCAGGACTCACAGCTATGGTGTATTCTGTCTTGATCAGAGATTGCTGCATTTAAACCTTGAATGCACAGTGTGTGATCGCCAGAGACTCGACCTTGTGAGCAGACATGTGAGATCGACGTCAGGAGAACAATCTCACCATCACGGACGCAGAGACTGCTCCAGGTTTGACGCCACAGTCTGTGAAGGAGGATTGGGTGAGGTCTCACGCTCTTCAGCACACTTCCTGAGGTAATTTGGTTTTGGTGACTTTCATGAAGTAATGACAGTGGATTTGGTGTCCCTCACACCTTGTTGTATCGAGCTGTCACGTTATGCTAATTGTCTAATCAGCTTCTGCTGCAGTGGAGATTTGAACTGAGTTGTTCCGTGCCTGCAGGGTGAGAAGCTGATGTATAGATTTAAGCCAGGAAGTGTTTGCTGATTGCGTGCACCTTTGAGTTGTGTCTCTCTGTGTGGAGTTGGACTCACCTCCATGTTTTCTTTCTTCACAGACTTGGTTTGTCGCGGCCACCTGGGGGTGTTGGCGGTGTCCCTGGGTCCGAACTGCTGTGGCTCCGGACCGTTTGCGCTGTTGAGAGCGTGCCGTGTTTCCACCTCACCAGACCGTGGACTTTTTAGTTGTTTAGCACTTCACTCACTGTTATGTTTATTAAATTCTGTTACCTTTTGAACCGTGCTCTGCTTATTTTATGCTGGGTCCTTTCAAACGCTGGGTCGGTGCTCCGACCGCGTCCGAAACATAACAGTAGTCTCTGGCCATTGAACAATGGACCAGCGGAAGCAGAGACGGTATTTTTGCCGGGAAGGCTGCAGCAGATGTTGGAGTTGATCCGGGATCAGTTGCGGGTGCTCTCCGCCCAGGTTGTGCGCGTTGGTGTGCGCATGGCGGAGTTTACAGCTTGGGTCACGTCGCACCCCGCTGTTACGGCTGTAGCCCCGTCTCCTCCCGTGCAGCTGGCTCCGACGCCTGTTGTAGCAGCCCCGGTGGTATTTAGTCTGCACTTTAAGCTGTTTGGTATAACCTGCTGTCGTTTACAGCAGTGTGTATTGGTTTTTACTCTGTTACCACAGGGATTTTCTTATTTGGCACCTTGGCTCCCTCTGTTGGTGACAAAGTCACATTACCGTCTAGGTTCAAAGGATGGAAAATACGTTTTTCCATTCTTTGCACTTGACGATGTAGGCCAATGTTAGTTTTTTATTTATTGGTCTATTATCTGTTTCTTGTTTTAGTGTGAGGTGTTTTTATCAGGGGTTAATTTGTTGTTTTTGTGGATTATAGCACTGTCAGTGGTCTGGTGGAGTTGAAATACAGGCTGTCTGGAGCATGGCATGGACCCAGGTGACTTTATGTTTGTCTGTTGGTCTTTCTTTTTTATTTCTTTTGGTTTCACCTACCAGAGTTTGATGGGATGGTCCTCTGGGGGGGGGGGGGGGGGGGGGGGGGGGGTAATTGGGTTGTCTTTTCTTTTTTCTTTTTTTTTTGTTTTTGTTGTTCCCTCTCTTCTCCTCTGGCTCCAGCCGTGTGAGCCGTACGTTGTCTCGGCGTTGCTGGAGTGGTGCAGTTTGGTTATGCTGGGCGTTTCCCAGGTAACCTCTGCACCCGGGAAGGGGGGGGGGTTTGGAGTATTTTTTTATTTTCTTTACTTCCCTGTCTTCTCCTCTGGCCCCAGCCGTGTGAGCCGTATGTTGTCGGCGTTGCTGGAGTGGTGCAGTTTGGTTGTGCTGGGCGTTTCCCAGATAACCTCTGCATCCGGGAGGGGGGGGAGGGGGTTCGGGTGTTGTTTTTTGTTGATTCCCTGTTCCACCTCCGGCTTCAGCGCGCCTTTGAGCCATATGCCATCGGTGTAGCTGAGGTTTGGGGCAGTGGAATATACCCGCAGCTGGTGGCTGGTTTAAAAGTCGGAGGGGTGGCGCCGTCTTGTGCCGTACGCCATTACCGCTGTTCCACTCCTCCCAGTTGACTTTTGGGGTATAGTCGTGGTTGGTGACACTGGACGTACTTCCAGTTTCCACTGCGCTGAGGGGGTGGGGTTGGGGTTGTTGTTTTGTTTGTATGTTTTTTTTTCCCCCAGTTTCCGCCCTCAGGGTGTGACTGTGGTGTCCTCTGGGGGGGAAAGGACTGTGGGTCCATCTAGCCGTAGACGGCCGGGGCTGGGTCTGTTAGTCATGGGGGGGGTGTCTCCTGGGGTTTGATGGAACGGTCCTCTGGGAGGCGCTGGGAGCCCCCGTGGGTGACTTTGGATCCCAGAGGGACCTCGGCTGTGGTTATTACTCCTGCAGCTGGCGGGATGTCCTCTGGGGGGTGTTGGTCCCTACATGTCGTCCGGGGGGGGGGGGGGGGGGGGGGGGTGTTAGAGTTTTTTTTTTTGCAAGCTTAAGTTTGGGTTGTGTTTTTTCTTTTCTCCTCTTCCCGGGGTTTGATGGGACGGTCCTCTGGGGAGGGGGGGTTGGTATGGTTGTTTGTGTTTGTCTTTTTTTTCTTTTTTTTGTTTTATGACTAAGCAGACTTTAACACACAGTCGGAAGAAGGCTGAGTGCACAGGTTCAAGAACTCCTGGCCATATTATGCAAAGTGAACAACTAAAGTAAGAGTCGACAGGAATGAACGCAAAGATGCAGTCAGAGGTGGAGACTCTAACAGGTTTGCTAAATGAAACAGGGCAAGACCATTAAAGTCAACAAAGGATATCTCTGCACTGGAGTGTCAGCTGCGGAGCAGTCTACTGCAGACAGGCTCAGGGTGAGAAAGGATGAGCTCCAGGATGAGAGTGATAGTCTCGGCAAAAAGTTCCCTGTTGCCAGAGAAGAGGCGGCTGGAAGCGTGCATTATCCAGCTGAAGGAAGAACTAGAGAAGCTCAACATTGAGATGATCAATGACTGCATGAAGAAATTAACATTGCAGGTTGAGCAGCTGATGATTGAGCTGTCGTCAGAGCACAGTAACGCACAGCTCCTGGAGACGGGCCTTTCCCAGCTGGATCGTCAGCACAAGGAGCTGAAACTGAAGCTGCAGGAGGTGTTTTTTGTTCCCAGCCAACATTCCAGCCATGGTCCCTGGAGGGGGGCTTTGTTTTTTCTGGCCCAGGTCCGTGTGGTCGCCGGGAGGCTTCCCGTGAGAGTGGGGTACTGTTGTGGGCTGGGATGTTTGGCTGGCTTGGTTTTTGTTTTCTGTTTCTCCCACCAGGTGGTATGCATTCAGGACTGAGTGGCTGAGCATTAGGACCTCACCCTGAACACCTGAGGCTTGTTTTCACGTGCAGGTCATCAGGACTCACAGCTGTGGTGTATTCTGTCTTGATCAGAGATTGCTGCATTTAAACCTTGAATGCACAGTGTGTGATTGCCAGAGACTCAACCTTGTGAGCAGACGTGTGAGATCGACGTCAGGAGAACAATCTCACCATCACGGACGCAGAGACTGCTCCAGGTTTGACGCCACAGTCTGTGAAGGAGGATTGGGTGAGGTTTCACGCTCTTCAGCACACTTCCTGAGGTAATTTGGTTTTGGTGACTTTTATGAAGTAATGACAGTGGATTTGGTGTCCCTCACACCTTGTTGTATCAAGCTGTCACGTTATGCTAATTGTCTAATCAGCTTCTGCTGCAGTGGAGATTTGAACTGAGTTGTTCCGTGCCTGCAGGGTGAGAAGCTGATGTATAGATTTAAGCCAGGAAGTGTTTGCTGATTGCGTGCACCTTTGAGTTGTGTCTCTCTGTGTGGAGTTGGACTCACCTCCATGTTTTCTTTCTTCACAGACTTGGTTTGTCGCGGCCACCTGGGGGGTGTCGGCGGGGTCCCTGGGTCCGAACTGCTGTGGCTCCGGACCGTTTGCGCTGTTGAGAGCGCGCCGTGTTTCCAGCTCACCAGACCGCGGACTTTTTAGTTGTTTAGCACTTCACTCACTGTTATGTTTATTAAATTCTGTTACCTTTTGAACCGTGCTCTGCTTATTTTATGCTGGGTCCTTTCAAACGCTGGGTCGGTGCCCCGACCGCGTCCGAAACATAACACAACCGTCATCATACATGTGAAGTTTCAAGTCAATCAAGCAAAGCATGAAGGAGTTATCATGACTTGATGTTCCATGGCGAAGGGTCAAAATGGAGCGCCATAGCGGCCACACCCTTCGACATAAAGAAAAGCTTTCGATAACTTTTGGTCAGTATCATCTGTGGGTGATGTGGAAGAAATTTGAAGTGCATTGGACAAAATCCCTAGGAGGAGTTCGTTCAAATACAACATGTGGAAATCATGCCAAAATGAGAAGAAAATTCAAAATGGCCGACTTCCTGTTTGGAGTAGACCCATGGTGCAAGAGACTTTTTTGTACGACTATGCAAGACACGCATGTGTACCAATTTTCATCTCCCTACTCCAAAAAAACCCCTATGGGGAGGGGTTTTTGAAAGTTTCAAGGGGGCGCTATTGAGGCATTTTGCCCTGCCCATGGGCGAAGCACCTATGAATTGTAAGAGGTTGTCGTGCTCGACCTGTGTATCAATTTTCATGATGATGTGACAATTTAAAGCCGTCAAAAGGAAGAACGTAATTTCATGGCGAATGGGCAATATTCGTCACGCCGCCACAGGGACGCCGTTACTCGTAACTTCACGGCGTTCATTGCCTACGTTCACCAATTTGTGCTGTTTTAGAAGTGGAATGAAGTTGATTGGGTTAAGTATGTGACATCAGGACCTCTTAAAGTAAAAATAGGACTTTTCCCGCCACCACCGGGGGGCGCTATGGCACAGGTGGGAACTTAAGATATGTAGACGTTCAGGGCGGAGCCCTCATCATGTCCAGCAAGTTTGAAGGATCTACGATGATGTATGTGGGCGTGACAGCCGTTGGAAGTGAAATGGCGTGCTCCGAAAAGCTCGCTAAAGTTTGACGACCCCTAGCAGCCACGCCTTTTGACTTAGTTAGAATCTTTTGATAACTTTTGATCACCATTGTGTTGTGATGATTTTGACCAAATTTGAAGACGATCGGATAAAAATCCCTAGGACGAGTTCGTTCAAATGTAAGTAGTGGAAATGGCCAAAATGTGCTCAAAATCGAAACTTAAAATCAAAATGGCCGACTTCCTGTCGATATTTCACCATGACAGTAAGAGACTTTTTCGTGCGTCCTGGCATGGTAAATATGTGTACCGAATTTCATGAGGCTACGACAAAAAAAGGCCAAAGCGGAGGGGTTTTTGAAAATTTCTAGGGGGCGCTATTTCTCGATTTTTCTGCGACCATGTGCGAAGCCCCCAAAATATCGAATTTTGGATCCGGCCAGACGACTTTGGAAAGTAACAATGAAAATTTAAGCAATACCGTCTAATAATACTGCCTAAGGGAAGCATGTATAAAGTGAATAAAATTGGTCCTAGCACAGAACCTTGTGGAACTCCATAATTAACTTTAGTCTGTGAAGAAGATTCCCCATTTACATGAACAAATTGTAATCTATTAGACAAATATGATTCAAACCACCGCAGCGCAGTGCCTTTAATACCTATGGCATGCTCTAATCTCTGTAATAAAATTTTATGGTCAACAGTATCAAAAGCAGCACTGAGGTCTAACAGAACAAGCACAGAGATGAGTCCACTGTCCGAGGCCATAAGAAGATCATTTGTAACCTTCACTAATGCTGTTTCTGTACTATGATGAATTCTAAAACCTGACTGAAACTCTTCAAATAGACCATTCCTCTGCAGATGATCAGTTAGCTGTTTTACAACTACCCTTTCAAGAATTTTTGAGAGAAAAGGAAGGTTGGAGATTGGCCTATAATTAGCTAAGATAGCTGGGTCAAGTGATGGCTTTTTAAGTAATGGTTTAATTACTGCCACCTTAAAAGCCTGTGGTACATAGCCAACTAACAAAGATAGATTGATCATATTTAAGATCGAAGCATTAAATAATGGTAGGGCTTCCTTGAGCAGCCTGGTAGGAATGGGGTCTAATAAACATGTTGATGGTTTGGATGAAGTAACTAATGAAAATAACTCAGACAGAACAATCGGAGAGAAAGAGTCTAACCAAATACCGGCATCACTGACAGCAGCCAAAGATAACGATACGTCTTTGGGATGGTTATGAGTAATTTTTTCTCTAATAGTTAAAATTTTGTTAGCAAAGAAAGTCATGAAGTCATTACTAGTTAAAGTTAATGGAATACTCAGCTCAATAGAGCTCTGACTCTTTGTCAGCCTGGCTACAGTGCTGAAAAGAAACCTGGGGTTGTTCTTATTTTCTTCAATTAGTGATGAGTAGAAAGATGTCCTAGCTTTACGGAGGGCTTTTTTATAGAGCAACAGACTCTTTTTCCAGGCTAAGTGAAGATCTTCTAATTTAGTGAGACGCCATTTCCACTCCAACTTACGGGTTATCTGCTTTAAGCTATGAGTTTGTGAGTTATACCACGGAGTCAGGCACTTCTGATTTAAAGCTCTCTTTTTTAGAGGAGCTACAGCATCCAAAGTTGTCTTCAATGAGGATGTAAAACTATTGACGAGATACTCTATCTCACTTACAGAGTTTAGGTAGCTACTCTGCACTGTGTTGGTATATGGCATTAGAGAACATAAAGAAGAAATCATATCCTTAAACCTAGTTACAGCGCTTTCTGAAAGACTTCTAGTGTAATGAAACTTATTCCCCACTGCTGGGTAGTCCATCAGAGTAAATGTAAATGTTATTAAGAAATGATCAGACAGAAGGGAGTTTTCAGGGAATACTGTTAAGTCTTCTATTTCCATACCATAAGTCAGAACAAGATCTAAGATATGATTAAAGTGGTGGGTGGACTCATTTACTTTTTGAGCAAAGCCAATAGAGTCTAATAATAGATTAAATGCAGTGTTGAGGCTGTCATTCTCAGCATCTGTGTGGATGTTAAAATCGCCCACTATAATTATCTTATCTGAGCTAAGCACTAAGTCAGACAAAAGGTCTGAAAATTCACAGAGAAACTCACAGTAACGACCAGGTGGACGATAGATAATAACAAATAAAACTGTTTTTTGGGACTTCCAATTTGGATGGACAAGACTAAGAGTCAAGCTTTCAAATGAATTAAAGCTCTGTCTGGGTTTTTGATTAATTAATAAGCTGGAATGGAAGATTGCTGCTAATCCTCCGCCCCGGCCCGTGCTACGAGCATTCTGACAGTTAGTGTGACTCGGGGGTGTTGACTCATTTAAACTAACATATTCATCCTGCTGTAACCAGGTTTCTGTAAGGCAGAATAAATCAATATGTTGATCAATTATTATATCATTTACCAACAGGAACTTAGAAGAGAGAGACCTAATGTTTAATAGACCACATTTAACTGTTTTAGTCTGTGGTGCAGTTGAAGGTGCTATATTATTTTTTCTCTTTGAATTTTTATGCTTAAATAGATTTTTGCTGGTTATTGGTAGTCTGGGAGCAGGCACCGTCTCTACGGGGATGGGGTAATGAGGGGATGGCTGGGGGAGAGAAGCTGCAGAGAGGTGTGTAAAACTACAACTCTGCTTCCTGGTCCCAACCCTGGATAGTCACGGTTTGGAGGATTTAAGAAAATTGGCCAGATTTCTAGAAATGAGAGCTGCTCCATCCAAAGTGGGATGGATGCCGTCTCTCCTAACAAGACCAGGTTTTCCCCAGAAGCTTTGCCAATTATCTATGAAGCCCACCTCATTTTTTGGACACCACTCAGACAGCCAGCAATTCAAGGAGAACATGCGGCTAAACATGTCACTCCTGGTCTGATTGGGGAGGGGCCCAGAGAAAACTACAGAGTCCGACATTGTTTTTGCAAAGTTACACACCGATTTAATGTTAATTTTAGTGACCTCCGATTGGCGTAACCGGGTGTCATTACTGCCGACGTGAATTACAATCTTACCAAATTTACGCTTAGCCTTAGCCAGCAGTTTCAAATTTCCTTCAGTGTCGCCTGCTCTGGCCCCCGGAAGACAATTGACTATGATTGCTGGTGTCGCTATGATGTTCTGGAGCTAGGTTCAGCATTTTTTTCTTTTTTCTTCATTTAAAATGCTTTATTCACCTTATTCAGGAATTCAGGGTGGGCCGCTCCATTTTGTCAAGCAACTTCCATTTTGCCACTGCGTCGATGATTAGCTTAGTGGTAACACAGTACGCTAGAAGTGTCCTAACATGAGCAGCATTAATTGCTCAGTTCGTGGAGGACATTATCGCTTTCAGAACAATGTTTTGAACATGGAAAGGAGAGATCTGAGTGCTGTGGACCAGCATTTAACTTGTTCCCTCCTCCATCGAAAGACGAGGATCTCCAGTGCTCGCTAAAGGCGCTGAATTTGAAAAATCCACATCTGTTCTTTTCATTTTATTGAGAAAAAAACCCACACCACTGCATCCTTACCCAGAGAAATGATTGGACTACAACGCACCGTTGAAGAAGCCACGGCGGATGCTATTGAGACAAATGGGTAAGTTGTGTTTGTAGTGTTAGCTGCTATCTAATTTACTCATTTTGTGGCGTTTGATACAACCAAGCACTGCATGAAATAACACCATACGTATATTAAGGTTACATAATCTTGGTATTACGACGGTACTAGTTGTCAGGTAGTATTTTAACTTGTTTGTGCTTTTATACAAGCTTCACGCTGTGGCACAGTGCAAAGCTCGTAGTTCCTCATAGCCAAACCGTCCACGCAGAGTGACAACACAACAACAACACAAAGTAGTTAAAAATAATCGAAGGCCACTTTTTCATGTCATTTTCTGACTCTGTTATGACCTGTGGGTGAGCCAGAGTCGAGCCCTTTGAGCTTTTCAAAAAGTTGTTTCTACCCATGGAATGACTTCCATTGTTCTATATTGAACACCACTCAGCAGAAGTCCTAAGACAAAATGGAAATTCCTCTGTTGTAAAAGTGGGCAGGGCTGAATAAGGTGAATAAATAATAATAATAATGATGGAGGATATTCATCAATGTCCGTGGTGGAAGTCACTGAGGTAGTCAAACAACAACAATGGAGAGGTCCCGGGGGTTGATGAGATCCATCCACAAATGCTGAAGGCTCTGGGTGTGGAGGGATTGTCTTGGATGAGACGTATCTTCAACACTGCATTGAGGTCTGAGACAGTGCTTTAAGGCATGGCAAGCTGGAGTGGTGGTCCCCATATTAAAAAAAAGGGGACCAGAGAGTGTGTGCCAACTACAGGGGCATCACACTACTCAGCCTCCCTGGTAAAGTCTACTCCAGGGTGATGGAAAGGAGGATTCAGCTGACAGTTGAACCGCTGATTGAAGACAAACAATGCAGGTTCTGTCCTGGTCGTGGAACAACCGACCAGCTCTTCATTCTCACAAGGATCCTGGAGGGTGCCTGGGAGTATGCCCACCCAGTCTACATGTGTTTTGTGGACTTTCAGAAGGCGTATGATTGGGTACCCTGGGAGATACTGTGGGAGGTGCTGTGGGAGTATAGAGTGAGGAGGTCCCTTCTCAGGGCCATCGAATCTCTGTCCTCACAAAGCAAGAGTTGTGTTTGGGTTTTTGGCAGTAAGTCAGACTCGTTTCCGGTGGGGGCTGGACTCCACCAGGGCTGCGCCTTGTCACCAATCCTGACTGTAATATTCATGGGCAAGATATTGAGGTGTAATCGGGAGAAGGAGGGTCTTCAGTTTGGTGGGCTCAGGGTCTCATCACTGCTTTTTGCAGATGATGTGGTCCTGTTGGCTTCATTGGCCTGTGACCTCCAACACTCACTGGATTGGTTCGCAACTGAGTGTGAAGCGGCTGAGATGAGGATCAGCACCTCTAAATCTGAGGCCATGGTTCTCAGCAGGAAACCGATGGATTGCCTACACTGGGTAGGGAATGAGGTCTTGCCTCAAGTGAAGGAGTTCAAGTACCTCTGGGTCTTCCTCACGAAATGAGGTTTAAGGTAGAGAAATGACGATTCAATTCACGGGCAAGAGCTCTGGTGGACATTCCTGCAGTCAACATGCCAACTGCACACTCCCTCAAAACTTGTAACATCTGTGGCATTGTGCTGTGTCATAAAACTGAACATTTCACAGTGGCCTTTTATTGTGGCCAGCCTAAGGCACACCTGTGCAATAATCATGCTGTCTAATTAGCATCTTGATCTGCCACACCTGTGAGGTGGGATGGATTTCTCGGCAAAGGAGAAGTGCTCACTAACAGATTTAGACAGATTTGAGAGAAATAGGTCTTTTGTGTATATAGAAAATGTTTTAGATCTTTGAGTTCAACTCATGAAAAATGGGAGCAAAAACAAAAGTGTTGCATTTATATTTTTCTTCACTGTAGTTATCATCATCATCATCATCATTATTATAATTATATTTTTAATAATATATAAGGATGGCATGATTTTTGCTGTATAAGTTGCAGGACTTCACAAACTAGATAAAAAAAGTAAAATACCGTAAAAGTAAAATATGGTAATTGAACATGAAAGCAATCATTAGCTGCTTTTCCAGTTAATGCAAATTAACCTGATGTCATTGAAAAGGTTCAAGTGACTTTTCGACCAGAACTTGGCTATTTCACATGTCTTCTGATCTGTTCTTAGGTCTTCTGAAGTCTACTTAAAGATTATCCACGAAGTTAGAACCCTCAAAATGCTGCTGTTTTCTCTGGTTTACTGTGTATACTGTGTGTGTACTCTGTGTGTACTTTGCATAACTGTAAAACCTCCTCAGGTCCTCGTGTCACCAGACTTGCCGTCCCTCTCAGACAGGCAGTGATTGCAACACCTGAACTATCCAAGAAGTAAACAGGGAGAATTCATCTGGTTCGTTTTGAGCATCAGGACACTGTGAAACACCCACAGAAAAGACGGCATCCTGGCACGAAGCCTGACAACCCGCTATACAGCTCCGACAGTCACAGATATCAGAGACAGAACGAGGACAGACATGGAACGCTGTGCGGTCCAAAGTTCTGCAGAGAACTGTTCAGACTGACAGCAGGAGGGGACGCAAACGAGCGAGCGAGGACACACCGACAGAATACCAGATGATGCTCAGAGGCTCATCTGTTTGGTGTTTGTTTTTTCCAAACTTAGACACGGTGAGGTGGAAAAACAGCGGAGCAGCAACATGCACTTTGTGTCTGAAGAAAAATTTTTACCAACACCAGAAAAATGCGTGACCACACTGACTCAAAGTCCTCCTTACAATCTGTTGCAGATCCTCCACGTGTGTGCCCTGACTCCACCCACCCCCCCAAACATCAGAAATATCCATTTGCACTTTCAAACATGTTTGACTTCAAACTTTTTACACACGGTGTCACTGTGGTTCACTCCTCCAAGATGAGCATGATCCAGGTCTGGTTTTCTGTTCAGAGACAGAACCAGGGTCAAGTTCAAGAGGTTCGAGAGATTATTCCAGAAACTCACCTCACAGGCAGAAATTTTTCATGAGTTTGACCAAAAACGAAGGGAGCTGCCGGCTGCAGAAACTCTGCAATTTTAATCTCTTTCTGCTCAGGCCGACGTCCACCTGTAGATTATGAGTGAAAAGCGGGTTGTGCACCCTGCCAGTTCAACCTGTGTGTGGGTTTAAGTCGGGGCTGCGAGCACTGACGAGGTCATCGTGCCAAACATCCCGAGCACATGAACAATACAATAACCCACCAGCGGACTGAAGCTCAGACAGAGCTTCATTAAAATGTCAGTGAAGCAGAAGGAGTTCAGATATTCACTTTCTTTATCTGCTGCTGCCAACAGCAAACACTCCCCCGTGTTGCTCCTGAGTAAGAATATGTTGCTGCCTGCTGTTTTATTGCTGACGGGCTTGAAATTTTTATGTGTGTTTGGGTGTCACTGCGTTCCACCTCAAAGGAGCTGGATCCAGATCCAGGTGCTATCGTTTCAGAAGCAAAAGTTTCAAAAGTTAAAGTGGTTTTTGCAATTTTGGTTCCTCTGGATTTGGTTTCTTTCAATTTTGTGCTGTTGTGGAATTGCCGAACTCTGATGTGTGGCAACATTTAAATGTCTGACTGTGTTGTGTGGGCCGCCAGAAGAGGAGGTACTGCTGGCCCACCACCAGAGGGCGCCCTGCCTGAAGTGCGGGCTGTCACTCATTATCTCATGACAGCTGTCACCCATCTACACGTCATCATACCACTCCATAAAACCCAGACATCATCTCCACCTCGTTGCCGAGATATCATGGACCTGTGAAGGTAATATTCTCAGCCTTAAAACTAACTGTGTCTTAGTCTGAACTCGTTTTACAGCTGTTTTCCTGTGGAGTGCCTTATCTGGGAGATTGGCGTAATCAGCGACGGCTTCGCTTCACACCCCAGCCAGATAAGTGTTTGAGACAGGAGCTGCACGAGTGTGTGTGAGAGGTGGAGGTGGACTCTCCACCATTGTTGCTACTGGGTATGCACACACCCACATCTTATTGTTTCTGCTCCTCGCCAGCAGTACCAGATCCGACATTCGGAGACAGTGGCCACCTGGGGACTCGGGACTTGGCGGCTCCAGTATTCTCCAGGTTCAGTGGCGGAGGAAATCGTGTGGTTCCGGTTCTTCTCAGGACAGACGTCTTCTACCCTCGAGCCTGCCCACATGTCACCTTTGTGGATTGACTGTTTGCAAAATTCTGTATTCCTCTGTATTGTGGTTGTGCTCATTCACAACAGTAAAGTGTTCATATTCGACTCTTTCATTGTCCGTTCATTTACGCCCCCTGTTGTGGGTCCGTGTCATTACACTTTCCCAACAGGATATCTCGGCCAATGTCATGGATCCCGAGGGGCGTCACCCATCTGTTGAACGGCAAATGGAAGAGCAGGGTGCACAGGCGTCTGCAGGAGGCGTGATTGGTGAGTTGCAGCAAATCCTCACCGCCTTTACCGCTCGGTTAGATCTGATGACCGAGCAAAACATCATCCTTAATCGCAGGATGGAGGCTCTCACCGCACAGGTGGAAGCACGCGCTCAGGGCGCTGCTGCAGCTCCTCCTCCTGCCGACCCAGTGCAGAATAAAGACGTTCCACTGGTCGTTCAACGACCCCCCCCACCATCCCCTGAAGCATACATAAGTCCCCCAGAGCCGTACGGAGGTTGTGTGGAGACGTGCGCGGACTTCCTTATGCAGTGTTTGCTCGTCTTTGCACAACGACCCGTAATGTACGCGTCTGACGCCAGTAAGGTGGCTTATGTAATTAACTTGCTTCGTGGTGAGGCACGCGCTTGGGCTACGGCGCTTTGGGACAAAAGTCACGGCTCCTTACCACTTATACTGAGTTTGTAAGGGAGTTCAGAACAGTTTTTGATCACCCTAACAGAGGAGGGACTGCTTCAACAGTGCTGCTGTCAATGAGACAGGTGCGCCTGAGCACAGCCGAATATGCAGTCGACTTCCGCATCGCGGCTGCGAGGTCCGGCTGGAATAACGTTGCGCTCCGCGCCACCTTCATAAACGGACTGTCGTCGGTCCTGAAGGAGCACCTGGTAGCGAAGGAAGAACCGCGGGATTTAGATGGGCTTATTGATCTCGTTATACGGTTAGACAATCGGTTGGAGGAACGCCGTCGGGAGCGAGACGAAGGACGTGGCCGGGCACGCGCCGTCCCTCTCCCTTCCGGGTCCGAAAAGGTTCCGCCCTCCCCACGCTCCACAGCCTCAGCGCTCCGTGTGGCAACAGCTCCCCCTGCTGATGAAGCTATGGACACGAGCAGGGCCACATTTAACAGACAGAGGAGGCTGGCCCGCGGGGAGTGCTTTGTCTGCGGCTCGAGTGAGCACCAGCAGAGAGACTGCCCCAAGCGGTTTAAACACCAATGCCCGCCCCTAGAAACTGGGCTTAGGGTGGGCCAAGACATTCACATGGGACACAGACATATTTCCACATGACTCCCAGTTACAATCCTGAGTGGGGATTTAACCCTTCAAGCCCCAGCACTGGTGGACATGGGGTCAGAAGGGAATCTGCTAGACAGCAGATGGGCTAGGGAGGTAGGGCTCCCTCTGGTGGCGCTCCCTTCGCCATTGCAGGTGCGGGCACTAGATGGCACCCTTCTCCCTTTAATCACGCACAAGACACAACCTGTAACTCTGGTGGTGTCTGGAAATCATCGGGAGGAGATCGAGTTTTTTGTGACTCCTTCTACCTCCCGAGTGATTTTGGGCTTCCCGTGGATGTTGAAACACAATCCCCGGATTGATTGGCCGTCTGGGGTGGTGGTTCAGTGGAGCAAAACCTGCAATCGGATGTGTTTAGGTTCCTCGGTTCCTCCCGGTTTACAGGCTAAAGAGGAGGTCAAAGTCCCTCCCAATCTGACGGCGGTGCCGGTTGAGTACCACGATCTTGCTGACATCTTCAACAAGGATCTGGCACTCACCCTTCCCCCGCACCGTCCGTACGATTGTGCCATTGATTTGATTCCAGGCGTGGAGTTCCCGTCCAGCAGGCTGTACAACCTCTCATGACCTGAGCGCGAATCAATGGAGACCTACATCCGGGACTCATTAGCTGCCGGGCTGATCCGGAATTCCACCTCCCCGATGGGTGCAGGTTACTTTTTTGTGGGCAAGAAAGATGGAGGACTCCGTCCATGCATTGATTACAGGGGGCTGAATGAGATTATGGTTCGCAATCGATACCCATTGCCCTTGTTAGATTCCGTGTTCACCCCCCTGCATGGAGCCAAAATCTTTACAAAGTTGGATCTCAGGAATGCGTATCACCTGGTTCGGGTCCAGAAGGGAGACGAGTGGAAGAAGGCATTTAACACCCCATTAGGTCATTTTGAGTACCTGGTCATGCCGTTCGGCCTCACTAACGCCCCCGCGACATTCCAAGCTTTGGTTAATGACGTCTTGCGGGACTTCCTGCACCGATTCGTCTTCGTATATCTGGACGATATACTCATCTTTTCTCCGGACCCTGAGACTCATGTTCAGCATGTACGTCAGGTCCTGCAGCGGTTGTTGGAGAACCAGCTGTTTGTGAAGGGCGAGAAGTGCGAGTTCCACCGCACTTCTTTGTCCTTCCTGGGGTTTATCATCTCCTCCAACTCCGTCGCCCCTGATCCGGCCAAGGTTGCGGCGGTGAGAGATTGGCCCCAACCAACAAGCCGCAGGAAGCTGCAACAGTTCCTCGGCTTTGCAAATTTCTACAGGAGGTTCATTAAGGGCTACAGTCAGGTAGTTAGCCCCCTGACAGCCCTGACCTCTCCAAAAGTCCCCTTCACCTGGTCGGATCGGTGCGAAGCCGTGTTCAAGGAGTTGAAATGATGGTTCTCGACTGCACCAGTTCTGGTGCAGCCCGACCCTAGTCGCCAGTTTGTGGTTGAAGTGGACACCTCGGACTCAGGGATAGGAGCCGTGCTATCCCAGAGCGGAGAGACCGATAAGGTTCTTCACCCGTGTGCCTACTTTTCTCGCAGGTTGACCCCGGCTGAACGGAACTATGACGTTGGCAACCGAGAACTCCTTGCGGTGAAAGAGGCTCTTGAGGAGTGGAGACACCTGTTGGAGGGAGCGTCTGTGCCATTCACGGTTTTCACTGACCATCGGAACCTGGAGTATATCAGGACCGCCAAGTGCTGAACCCCAGGCAAGCCCGCTGGTCACTGTTCTTCAGACGTTTTGACTTCCGGATCACCTATCGCCCTGGGACCAAGAACCAGAGATCGGATGCCTTGTCCCGGGTACATGAAGACGAAGTCAAAACTGAGCTGTCGGATCCACCGGAGCCCATCATTCCGGAGTCCACAATCATGGCCACCCTCACCTGGAACGTGGAGAAGACCGTCCGGGAGGCCCTGGCACGGAGCCCGGATCCCGGAACTAGGCCGAAGAACCGACTTTACGTCCCACCAGAGGCCAGAGCTGCAGTCTTGGATTTCTGACATGGTTCCAAGCTCTCCTGTCATCCAGGGGTGCGAAGGACCGCGGCAGTTGTCCGGCAGCGCTTCTGGTGGGTGTCTATGGAGGCCGACGTCCGGGAGTATATCCAGGCCTGCACCACCTGTGCCAGGGGCAAGGCAGACCACAAAAGGTCCCAAGGACTTCTCCAGCCGCTTCCTATGCCTCATCGCCCCTGGTCTCATATCGGCCTGGATTTCTGACGTAGTCTCGGATCGTGGTCCCCAGTTTTCCTCTCAAGTCTGGAGGAGTTTCTGCAGAGAACTGGGGACCACCGTGAGCCTCTCGTCCGGGTACCACCCACAGACGAACGGACAGGCAGAACGGGCCAACCAAGAGTTGGAACAGACCCCCCGCTGTGTGACATCCGCGCACCCGATGGCCTGGAGTAACCATCTGGCCTGGATCGAGTATGCACATAACAGCCAGGTGTCTTCTGCCACCGGCCCCTCCCATTTGAGGTGTGTCTAGGGTACCAGCCCCCATTGTTTCCCGTGGTGGAGGGAGAGGTCAGTGTGCCCTCGGTCGGGTGTGGCGCACCGCGCGTTCTGCCTTGTTGACGGCCCGGACGAGGGCTAAGACCCATGCAGACCGCCGGCGGTCCCCGGCCCCTGCATACCAGCCCGGGCAGGAGGTGTGGTTATCAACGAAGGACATCCCCCTCCAGTGGACTCCCCTAAGTTGAAGGACAGGTACGTCGGACCATTTAAAATCCTCAAGATCCTCAGCCCTGCCGCAGTGAAGCTCCAACTCCCAGCTTCACTGCGGATCCAACCTGTTTTCCATGTGTCCAGACTGAAACCACACCACACCTCACCCCTCTGTGCTCCCGGTCCGGCGCCGCCTCCTGCCCGGATCATTGACGGGGAGCCGGCTTGGACAGTGCGCTAGCTCCTGGACGTCCGTCGAATGGGCTGGGGGTTCCAGTATTTGGTGGACTGGGAGGGGTAGGGACCCGAAGAACGCTCCAGGGTAAAGAGGAGCTTCATCCTGGACCCGGCCCTCCTGGACGATTTCTACTGCCATCACCCGGATAAACCTGGTCGGGCACCAGGAGGCGCCCGTTGAGGGGGGGGTCCTGTTGTGTGGGCTGCCAGAAGAGGAGGTACTGCTGGCCCACCACCAGAGGGCGCCCTGCCTGAAGTGCGGGCTTCAGGCACGAGAGGGCGCTGCCGCCACGGACACAGCCGGGGGTGACAGCTGTCACTCATTATCTCATGACAGCTGTCACCCATCTACACTTCATCATACCACTCCATAAAAACCGGACGTCATCTCCACCTCGTTGCCGAGATATCATCGACCTGTGAAGGTAATATTCTCAGCCTTAAAACTCTCCACCATTGTTGCTACTGGGTGTGCACACACCCACATCTTATTGTTTCTGCTCCTCGCCAGCAGTACCAGATCCGACATTCGGAGACGGTGGCCACCTGGTGACTCGGGACTTGGTGGCTCCAGTATTCTCCAGGTTCGGTGGCGGAGGAAATCGTGTGGTTCCGGTTCTTCTCAGGACAGACGTCTTCTATCCTCGAGCCTGCCCACATGTCACCTTTGTGGATTGACTGTTTGCAAAATTCTGTATTCCTCTGTATTGTGGTTGTGCTCATTCACAACAGTAAAGTGTTCATATTCGACTCTTTCATTGTCCGTTTATTTACGCCCCCTGTTGTGGGTCTGTGTCACTACACTTTCCCAACAGACTGCTTTGGTTGAATTTACAAATGTTTGTCGTAACTCCACGTCGTATAAAAACGTAAAATGTAGGGTCAGTAGTAGGGGTGTAACAATTAACTGATAAGGATCAAAAATCAACACCAAAGTAATAGATACGTGTCTTAAAATGCCTGTAGAAGTTCAAAGGTCAGCACAAGGCTCTTGTGAAATGGATCACAGGAACATTAACTTTGCAATATAAAATAAATAAAATAAAGTCAACATGCCCAATCGTGGTAGGCTGTATAACAGATAAATGTAGTGTTTGAACTTTAGGCTCAGATTACAGTTTGCTAAAACTGTTGCTCCTGGTTCAAAAAGGGACAGCTATGCTATGCTAACAGGCTAACAATAGTTGGCTGTTACTGTAGGTGGTGCTGCCTCTAGTGGTGAACACAGGCAGTGCCAATGTGAGACAGCACAGCAGAAAAAACCTGATGGTTTTTCATGAAATGCATTTTGGCAATGCCATATTTGGCTTAATTTAACTTATTGTGGAGAATGAATGTCTACATTCAGCACTGAATTGTATGATGCAGAGGGAGGTCTGTGGGAGTTATGGTTATTATGGTTGTGTTACATTACAGTAACTTTCCTCAACATACAGTGAGGAAAATAAGTATTTGAACACCCTTCGATTTTGCAAGTTCTCCCAATTAGAAATCATGGAGGGGTCTGAAATTTTCATCTTAGGTGCATGTCCACTGTGAGAGACATAATCTAAAAAAAAAAAAATCCAGAAATCACAATGTAAGATTTTTTTTAATAATTTATTTGTATGTTACTGCTGCAAATAAGTATTTGAACACCTACCAACCAGCAAGAATTCTGTCTCCCACAGACCTGTTAATTTTTCTTTAAGAAGCCCTCTTATTCTGCACTCTTTACCTGTAGTAATTGCACCTGTTTGAACTTGTTACCTGTATAAAAGACACCTGTTCACACACTCAGTCAATCACACTCCAACCTGTCCACCATAGCCAAGACCAAAGAGCTGTCTAAGGACACCAGGGACAAAACGGTAGACCTGTACAAGGCTGGGATGGACTACAGGACAACAGGCAAGCAGCTTGGTAGAAGACAACAACTGTTATGATTATTTATTAGAAAGTGGAAGAAACACAAGATGACTGTCAATCTCCCTTGATCTGGGATTCCATTTAAGATCTCACTTTGTGGGTTAAGGATAATTCTGAGAAAGCTCAGAAGTACACAGGTGGACCTGGTCAATGACCTGAAGAGAGCTGGGACCACAGTCACAAAGATTACATTAGTAACACATGATGCTGTCATGGTTTAAAATCCTGCAGGGCAGCAAGGTCCCCCTGCTCAAGCCAGCACATGTCCAGGCCCGTTTGAAGGTCACCAGTGACCATCTGGATGATCCAGAGGAGGCATGGGAGAAGGTCATGTGGTCAGATGAGACCAGAGTAGAGCTTTTTGGAATCAACTCCACTTACCATGTTTAGAGGATGAGAACAACAACAAGAAAACCATCACAACCATGAAGCATGGGGGTGGAAACATCATACTCTGGGGT
The DNA here is from genome assembly GCF_902500255.1 of Thalassophryne amazonica. Lineage (NCBI taxonomy): Eukaryota > Metazoa > Chordata > Actinopteri > Batrachoidiformes > Batrachoididae > Thalassophryne > Thalassophryne amazonica. Next base: position 8,248,135 of record NC_047103.1, read on the forward strand.
GCTCTTCTGCAAAGGGGACAGGACGACTGCACTGTATTGAAGGGAGGATGGATGGGGTCATGTATTGCGAGATTTTGGCAAACAACCTCCTTCCCTCAGTAAGAGCATTGAAGATGGGTCATGGCTGAATCTTTCAGCATGACAATGACCTCAAACACACAGCCAGGGCAACTAAGGAGGGGCTCTGTAAGAAGCATTTCAAGGTCCTGGAGTGGCCTGGCCAGTCTCCAGACCTGAACTCAATAGAAAATCTTTGGAGGGAGCTGAAACTCCAAACCTGAAAGATCTAGAGAAGATCTGTATGGAGGAGTGGACCAAAATCCCTGCTGCAGTGTGTGCAAACCTGGTGAAAAACTACAGGAAACGTTTGACCTCTGTAATTGCAAACAAAGGCTACTGTACCAAATATTAACATTGATTTTCACAGGTGTTCTAATACTTATTTGCAGCAGTAACATACAAATAAATTATTAAAAAATCATACATTGTGATTTCCGGATTTTTTTTTTTCGATTATGTCTCTCACAGTGGACATGCACCTAAGATGAAAATTTCAGACCCCTCCATGATTTCTAAGTGGGAGAACTTGCGAAATCACAGGGTGTTCAAATACTTATTTTCCTCACTGTATGTATAACCGACCAACCATTGATGACAGGCAACTAATTTTCCCATAATTCCTTTTGGCATGCATGTCTGTAAATGCTAAAACTTTCAAAATTAGTGCATTACTTTAAAACTGAAACATATAGCTGTTATTTTCACTTTGTAAAAATGACACAGGTGAAGTTAATTTCGATAACTTGTCCGGAATTAGTTTGTTCACAATTTTAACGATAAGTCAAAACTGCCTTGCTGTGCATCTCTCCTGCAACACATCTGCAAGACTGTATGGCTGTAAAAATAAATGATCTTTTTTTCTCTCTGGTCACCAGGTCTCTTTTGCTGAGGGAAGGCTGACCTTAGACAGAAGCGCTGGCTCGTTGTTGTTTGTGATCGCCTTTGAATTTACTCAGAAGCATTAGTAGCTGTCAGTGTAGTAAATACTAAAATTTACCAGTTTAGCTTTTAGCTGTAACTTCCGCTAAATTTTTTAGGGGTTTATCAGTTTAGCTTTATAGAAGTTAACTTTTCAGTTAGCGAAGCTAACTTTTTGGTTGGCTGTGTCCACCACTGATGGTGAGTACAGGTACGCTGAGTGTCGCGGTACTTTTGGAATACAAGTCACAAGACTATAGAAGTCACAGGACCTGGAAATTCTGGTGAACTATTCCCTTTTCTGAATTTTTTTAAGTATATCTTTCCTTTTTGCAATATATTTATCTTTTTTGTTTAAATTCCAATATGGTTGCTGAAATGAAATAATTTTTCCGGTTTGGGATTAATAAAGTACACCCATCCACCCACCCAGTGTCTTTGTTATTGTCTTCTGAACAATTAAAACCCTAAATTCTGAAATTCTGAAGAGGCAGATCCTTCAGCTTTCAGGCTCCTCTCCTGTGGAACCAGCTCCCAATTCAGATCAGGGAGACAGACACCCTCTCTACTTTTAAGATTAGGCTTAAAACTTTCCTTTTTGCTAAAGCTTATAGTTAGGGCTGGATCAGGTGACCCTGAACCATCCCTTAGTTATGCTGCTATAGACTTAGACTGCTGGGGGGTTCCCATGATGCACTGTTTCTTTCTCTTTTTGCTCCGTATGCATCACTCTGCATTTAATCATTAGTGATTGATCTCTGCTCCCCTCCACAGCATGTCTTTTTCCTGGTTCTCTCCCTCAGCCCCAACCAGTCCCAGCAGAAGACTGCCCCTCCCTGAGCCTGGTTCTGCTGGAGGTTTCTTCCTGTTAAAAGGGAGTTTTTCCTTCCCACTGTCGCCAAGTGCTTGCTCACAGGGGGTCGTTTTGACCGTTGGGGTTTTTACGTAATTATTGTATGGCCTTGCCTTACAATATAAAGCACCTTGGGGCAACTGTTTGTTGTGATTTGGCGCTATATAAATAAAATTGATTGATTGATTGATTGAAGAGCCGTGCTAACTCACAGAAATGCGACAGTTACACAAAGGTGCATAGAAAGTACAGACAAACACAAATCTTCACAGAAAGCTCATAGGAGGGAGTTACTTGATGTACTGGGATGATTTTTTTTTACTTCTCCTGAGGTGAAGTGAACAGTTCTGAAAGTAGGAATAAGGTCTAACCGATGTCTTCAAAGACCAGCGTCTAGTTGTCCGTCCATGCTTCCAGCTTTAATTACACAGCACTTTATTGGATTGAAGGCTTTTCTTCACCGTCTGGCCGACCAGTTCAGGCTGACACAGATACAAGAACTGAAAGTAAAATATCAGACCTCAGGCTGAAGAATGAGCCACATTTGGAGGGTGAGTTTATTTTATGGTGCTTGGAGGGTTTGAAGTCAAATGTGATTTTTCCAATATGTCAAACTCCAGCAGCCCAGAAAACAAAAATTTCTGCTGGCATTTCTGTTCAATTCAAGATCATTTATGCAGGCAAAATTACAGAACGTGGGTTTTACATTGTCCACAATATCACCATACCCCTGGAATTTTTCAAGGAATGACGACAACTACATTGAGAGAAAAGCAGAAGTTATAGAAATACAACGTAAAGGGCCCTATCTTCTACCCAGAGCCAAAGAGTGCACAGCAAAAAACAAGCATTACTAGACGCTTTGTACTTTTCAATCTCAGCACAAAATCCTAGTAGCCTAGTACTGAGCAGAACTGTGAGTTATCTGTGCACTTGTGGACATGTTGGTGTAAAATGAAAGTGTTATCAGATGCAGTCCTGTGCAGCGGCAAACATTTGCACCAAAAACTAGCAAAAATCTGGTTGAAAGTGCAGGTTTGCAAGATTGTGGAGATTTGCAAAATGACACATTTTTGAAAAATGCATCCAACAAGCAAACGTAAAATGGATGACTCCATTTTCCCGGAAACCACCATGGTGGCCATCTTGGATTTGTAAAAATGGCATCTTAAAGTTGGAGTTTTTCCAATATCTCGGCTTCTGGATGACCTCAGATTTGGATTCCAGTGATGAAATATACATTTTCAGGACCAAGGAATCAATGGTGCTACAAACAAAAATATATATGCAGTCAAAGACACATTTATGGGCAGCCATAGATGTGACTTTGCCTACATGTGCATTTTTATAATTAATTTGTAATGAAGTGCAAAAGGGTTGAGTGCAAAGAAATGTGTGTGGGAGCTTGGTGTGCTGATTCCTGTTCCAGCAGTGATTCAAATCCCTAACTGTGTCCAGAGCTGCTCACTGCTGCTGTTGCTGGTGCAAATGTGGTTCAGCACCGCATGATATGATTTACAGCTTCTGACTGAAAATTTGCCCTTGAAGGCACCAAACCGCTCACAACTGCAATACCATGCAACAGCAACATCACTTTGACAGGAAAATTAAGGCAACTAAATGTTTACTGTGATGGATTACAGACCACCAGCGAGTCTCAAGTCTCTGCAAGTTGATTCTAATATGGAAAAGAAATGAGGCTGTTGGCTCAGAGGAAGGTGGGGGGGGGGTCCATCAGCAAACATTTAATGTGCTGTGGAAAATGTTTGCCAGAGATGTCAATTATAATACATTTTATTTAGGTGCTGTAATAAATTAAGCAGATCACTGGATATTAGGTGAATTATTGCAACAAATGTAACAAAAACATCATGATGAAACATGAAGCAAACACACAATCAGCTTTTTGGTGGATAGACTTTAAAGCTACAGTGTGTAAGATTCAGTGCCATCCAGTGGTGAGGTTGCAAACTGCATTATGCTGTGGCCGGTCACGATTTTTGTTTTTGCTTCTTTACTGAGAAGGATTCATGTTCTTACGTCATCTCTTGTGATAAGCAATATGTATAATCCTCCATAACATAAAAACAAGGGTTCTCAAAGTTGTTAGTCTGCACTAGCAACCAGGAGACCGTGTATAGGGAAGCAACCACTGATTCGCTTCTTTGTGTCTTCACTCTTCCATGCTACAAAATGTGAAGGATGAAAATAATTACGTCCTTTGAGGGCTACTGCATCAACATGGGGGTGCAACAGCTCATTCTAAGTATAAATGAACAAAAAACAACAATGATTCATTATCACAGGCAATCTGTGTGTTTATGATGCAGAAATTTACAGACGACCTCTCAGGAGTCACTAGGCTGATTGGTTTAAAACTTGGCACGGGATTTCGGCTGGGAGTGGAGCAGTGCATACTTCATTATCATCGCAATCAGGAAGCTAACCCAAAAAGTTACCAAAGTTTGAAAAGAAAAACACTTTTTCCCTATGGGACCCAGCTCAGCCAAATTTGGTACACAGGTTCAGCTGGGTGTTGTGAGGTACATGAACGAATTAGGTCCTGATCGGGCCAGAACCCTGACAGTTATTGGGATCATAAAAATAGACCTAAACATAAACATTTCTACTTTCTAAAAGTCACTAAACTTAATCTCAGATTTATTTTTCAAGAAACTGTTTAGTCTTCACCAGGAACCTTTCTTAGAAAACTTTTTTATTACAACATAATCACAAGTTTCTCCTACTTATACACTAATAAGCATCTGGTTATGAATTCTATGCTCCATTTTTGCAAATAAGCACCACTAAAACAGTCATACTGTAGTTTTTAAAGTTGCTTAATTACAGACAAAAATGACAAAGTACCGCTTTAGTTCTTCTGGTTGCAGTGTTGAATGTGAATCTTGTGTTTGTGGCAACTGTTTCTTCTTTCGAAAGAATAAGCCAACTCCAGCAACTTTAAATTGCCAGTAAACAATTCATACTGGATTGATTTTTCTCTACCGAAGAGGGGAAAAATAAATAAATAAATAAAAATGTTCCTATCTAAGAAAATGGCCTTTTCACCCCGTAATTTCACGTAGCACAGTCCTGCTTTCTATCTGAGCACAAAGCAACAAGACAACAATTTTCCTTTAAGAGATGATTGTGTCTATGAACAAAACCATTGATTAAAAAAAAAAAAAAAAAAAAATTGTAATCAATGCCAATATTATAAAAGACAAATAAATGAAACTAGAAAATTGTGCTTTTCACACCATAGATGTTATTTCAGGAACATTTGAGTCATTTCTCCAAAAAGGAACCATGAGAACCACTTCAAGCACATTGTTCAGGCAGTCACTTGTTCAAAGCAAATTCTTGTGCAGGTTTGGTGGAACTATTGCTGGTCTTCAGGGGTTCAAGTCAAAGGCTTTCACGGAATCTGAACCGGATCAAGACTTAAACATCAGAAATGTGGTGATGCAACAGGCAAAAATGGCACTTTGCAGTTTCTCCACTTGTAGCCACAGAAGCCTAGAACTTTTTCAGGAATGTCTGGGTGTCTTGGTGGCTTCCCTCAATAGTGTTCTTCTTGCAGGGTTACTCAGATTTTGAGAAGTGCCTCCTCAGACAGGTTTGTGTTAGTTTAAATAAAAATTCTTAATGATTGTGTCAAGATGGGCGGCAGCCCGGCACCAGGAGCGGCTGGACCTGCAATACAGACTCCCAGACTAGGCTTAGGTGTGAATGAAATCATGGTCTTTACTCCATGCTCTGGCATGGTACACATGTGGTCAGTCAGCGAAGCAGAGGTACAAGCAGGGTTAGGCTGAGATGCAGTCATGGACAAGCAGGGTTCTGTGGCACGAGCAAACACAGACATCCGAGGAGAGGCAGGAGGCATAGTCATGGAGAACAGAGCAGAAATCGGAACACGGTGTGGCAAACTCAGGACTAGGGATGGGTATCGATAAGATTTTATCGATATAGATACCATTATTGATTCCGCTTATCGATCCGATTCCTTATCAATTCCCTTATCGATACCTCTTGTGAATGTTTTGTGTACTAAAAGTAGGCTTTATAGGTTTTCTATGTCAGCGGGTCAAAGAGCTTTTTCTTATCGTGCACCTACTCTGTGGAACGGTCTTCCTGTGACCGTGAGGCAGTCGGAGTCCATGGACATTTTTAAGTCAAGACTTAAAGCCTATTTTTATTCTCTTTCTTATGAATAGTTTTTATTTTTTATCTGTTTTATTCTTTTACTTCTGTTCTTAGTTATGTATTTGAATTTTTAAATGTTTATTTATTTTAATTTTTTTATGCTGAACTGTTCTATATGAGGTGCTTTGAGACGGCTTTTGTTGTGATTTGGCGCTTTATAAGCTGATTAAATTGAAATTGAATTGAAATTGAATAACATTTTATTGAGTCTTAAAGTAAATAAATATGAAATTAATCAATGGATCCTTAAACTTTAGACATAATAAATTCTACATGGTGGATCCTTGATCTCTGGACATATATAGAAATAAACAAAATCTGTAGTTACTGTCACAAGCATTTCCTTTCAGACATTATTGGCATGAATGTCTTTCCATACATCTGAGCTGAGCTCTTACAGCTGTGCTGTGCTGCACATCAGGTTGTAATTCATAAAGAATACAGGATGTCTCATTTTGGAAAAAAAAAAAAAACGTTTTAGTCGATTGTAGTTTAATGTCTGTATTACAACGATTGAAAGATGTGTCATTTTATTTAAAGCAGCAATTCATTTTGAAGTTATTAATTCCGACCGGACTCTGTCTCAGCAGAGAACCGTGCAGCATTTGGAGCTGTGCCAACGGAACAGAGGATGATTCTCGTTTCTTCACTGCAACAAGACAAGAGTCCCAGTTAGTGACTTTAATCCACACAAAAGTGACTCACAGTATTTTAATGCTTTGAGAGGGGTTAAGAAGCGGACTTGCTGTTTCTGAAGAGCAGCAAATCAAAGAACCAATGAACTAGTGGATCAAAGCATTGCTTCATTGGTTCACGCTCCAAAGTGGTGTCACGCTGTAGAAACGGTTGATTACAGAGCCACTGCAGGGTCTGCAATCAACATAGAGGAATGATCATTTTCCCAACAAACACCCTCAAAAACAACGGCTGCTCTGAAGGAACTGATAAGGGAGTCGTTAAGCAAAAAGGCTATTGATATCGGTGGATCGAATCATTTCTTAACAATACTAAAAAAAAAACAGTTCTCGATACCCAACCCTACTCAGGACTGAAAGATGGGCACTGGAAAGTGTACTAAGACAACAACCTGGCAGGGAAGTGAAGGACTGTGGGGTATAAATGCAGGTGGACTAATTAGGATGTGAGATGAGGAACAGGTGGCGTTAACGAGGTGCATGTGAGGAAAGATCTAGAAAGGGTGCGTGGCTAGTGAACAAAGATAATGCATGGTGCAAGAAGGTGAGGAGGGACAACACAACGTGGAGTGAGGTAAGACACAAAGATGCATGAACAGGTGCCAAGAGTGTGAGTAGATGGAAATACTAAACAGACTGAATCAAAGTGAGGGACAAAGACATAATGGCAGGTGCAGTGGAGTGAGAACATAATCAGAGGGGTGTGAGGGCAAACACGGAACTAGGAGCAAACCGAAACCGAGGGCAGAATACAATATTACTATGAACTACAACCAGACATGAGCAAAAAGACTAGAAGAACCTAAATGAAAACTGATAAGAAAATAAGAAAATAAACACTAAGATGAACTGAACAAGATCTGACAAAGAAAACAAAAATGACAGAGCAGACCAGAAAAATAAGACAGAGACTAAGTGATAAACAAAACCCGATATTAAAGTGCAACAGATAATATAACAAATTCACTCATTGCTTAAGACAAAGAAGATCTTTATCATTCAAGCAATCAAACAAAAACCATTGTATAGCCCAGAAAGTATGGTAATAAGATGTCCAAAGTTATTGAACAACAATAAATTGTTACTTTTACAGCCAGATTATGAGCATTTATGAGTACTGGATATATTTGAGTTTCATTTCCATCAATCTGTCTTGTCTTAAGCAATGAGTGAATTTCATAAACCATGCTCTCAAACTGAAAAACCATCCTCTTAAATAAAGAGAGGGAACAACATTCACACTTGTTTAGACATTAGATGCTAAGGTAAGGATAAGTATTATTTTAAAAATATTCAGGACATTTAAAACATTTAATTACAAACTGCTTTTTGTTGCTGCTGAACAGATGAAACATCTGTTGTTGTGTGAAGCAGCAACATCACATTTCAAAAATAAATTTGACTTATAGACTAGTGGGACATATATTTTTTTCCCTCTTTAGGACACATTTTTGGACAGATATACCCAATACTCTGGTACAACTTACAGCCAGGAAAATATAGTCATTGTTTTGTTTTGTATGCATAATGTGTCCATGTTAAACTGTCACTGTCTGTATCATTTTCCCGTCTATATCTTGAACTCAGTGCAGGTTGAATTCTTTATTGTTCCAACATAAAACTGATTCTCTTTGGTTTCTACCCAGCATTTCAAAAATATCCCGACTGATTTTTCTCTGTGGTGTCCCCAGTTTGGGAACCACTGGGTTAATGTGATTATATTCCCAATACCAATACACAATGTGGTTCAACCACATTGTTCAACCACATGGTTCAACTGTGCCTCAAATCTCAAAAATAAGGTCCTCAGTCTTCATCATCACTGTATGTGTAAAACTCCTAATGAAAATATGCGAGCGCACCCAACACTTTGATGGCAAATCATTCTTGGTTACAAATCTGCAGACCTCTATGGCGGCACCTGATAAAAACTGATGTGAGCTGTGCGGCTAAAATCAACCATGTATCCACTTAAGAGTTCAACGAGTCCATTTCCACTGTGTTTAAACAATAAGAAGCCACAGTAAAGAAGAAAAGTGACTGTGGCGGACAGCAAGAGAGATAAACTGAGACAATGCGGCTGCTGTTATGGTTGCCGTCCATCAGACGCGTGGCTCAGCGTGGTGCTGGGTCTACGCCATGTCTGCTCGTGACATCATGCAGGACAAAGTAATCTGTCCTCCATGAGGACCTGCCGGGCTAGATATTAGATCAACTGATGGGAAACATGCCAACGCTTATGTCGGTGAAAAAACAAAGCCATCCTTCACCGACACGAGGCAGCAAAATTACAGACACACAAATCTTCCACAGGTTTTTTTTATTTATTTATTTTTTACTGCTTTTAGAGTATCGGCTTCCATCTTTGTGAGATGCAAATGCGAAAAACCTTCTTAAATTCAAGACTTTTAAAGCTTGTTCCATCATCGAAACATACGACTGAACTTTACATTTTTTCTCTCATCTCAGGATATGAATAAATCTGACAGGACTGAGTTTAACAGACAAATAGCTGCACAGAAGGAATGATTTGAACTGCCTGTTGGTGAAGCCGACTTGTCTGGAGCAGAGAGAATGTGGAACGCTTTAGCCCAAGGCTGCATAATGATAGACAGGTTGTTGGCTCAATTCTTAGGAACAGCGAGTAAAGTGTGAAGTGTTTTGTTGCAGTTTGTAGAGAAAATATGTAGCGTGCATGAACATACTGAAGAACTGTGAACATGCATCCATTCTGCAGTGCTTAGACGGGACTCGGTCTGGATCCACAGTAAGAATGGGAAGAGCCAAAACAAACAAACAAACAAAAAATAAATTATTAGAATCAGGTCTATAAGTATTTGGACAATGACAATTTTTGCAATTTTTCATATGTGCTTCACAAATCCTCTGGATGACGGGAGACTGAGATACTTGGAAAGAACTTCAGGATTTGCTGGACAGAAGTGGTTGGTGATGCCAATATCTTTGCAGGACAATGAACATGCAAGTCTTTAGGGTCCCGATGATTCTTTGAATCCTTGAATCCGATGCTACCCATCTTAGGCTGGTATCTCACTGACATGCGGCTGGTGGAGAAGAGGCAGAGACACAAAATCGCACTAAAACTTTTGGTCCTCCCGACACGTACATGCATGACGGCCGAATGTCAGCTGAATTCTTTCCGCAGTGGAGGCGAAAATTACAGCCACAAATCTGGAGCAGTCTGCACACACAGATGGCACAGCGGCTCCATGGTAGGACGCACGGGCACTGTGATCCTTTGGAAAGCCACAGTGCTGACATCGCCATCAAGCACGGCATGCACATGTGCACATCGGGTGCGTGCCGACCAGGAGCATTAAACTTGAATCCACTTCTGTCCTCAGAAAAAAAGTCACTCAACACAATACAATGAATACAGTTCATGCAGCTCGTGTCTCCACGTCGCGTGGGTGCCGGCCTGCTGCAGAGCGGGGTGGATGGAGGCTGCTGGAGTGTTCAGTCGCTTCCAGAAGCATTGTTCATCTCCGATCGTATAAACAGAAAAGTGTGTGTCAACCCCTCACAAGTTGTCTCACATGTTTTGCACGTTCTGGTTCGCAGAGAAGATGTGGTGAGGGCGTACAAGGTGCCCAACTGACGATTTGGCAAGGGAGGTCATTGTGGCAAATTCTCTGGTTTGTTCAAAAATCAGGCGATGCATGGGCGCCGCACCACAACTGAGGCGAGGTGATGGTGAACCACTGTGAACCTTGCGCCAGACTGCGTGAATTTCCTCACGGACGATGTTCGCAGGCTGTCGCACCCCGGTGAGATACTAGCCTTACTGTATGGCTGTGAGACTTGAATGAGAACCAGTGGCCTAAAGTGAAGACTGAATATTTTCGGTACAAGGTATTTTCAGAGGATTCTTGGGTACCACTGGAATGACTTTGTGTCAAATGAGTGGTTGCATTCAGATACTTGGATGAGGAGAATCACTTGCACTGGGAGGGAACAGAATTTTGTCCACATGATGCGTTTCTCTGTGCACGATCCAGCATGCAACTGCCACCACCACCTGAAGACCCTCGAGCAATTCCACCAACGCTGCCTGAGGTGTATCCTCCGAATCTGGTGGCAAGACCACTGTATCAACATCAGTGTCCTGACTGAAGCCAAGCTCCAGAGCATCTAGAGTGCCATCATCAAGAACCAGCTTCAATGAGTGGGTCACGTCATTAGGATGGATGACAGTGGACTTCCCAAGTAAATCTTCCACTCCCAGCTGAATGAAGGAAAAGCGTCCCGATGAGGGGAGAAGAAACTCTACACAGACCTCTTGAAGCACAACCTCAAGAGCTGCTGCATTGACTCGAAGTCCTGGGAAGAACAAGCAAGGGACTGAGCCAGCTGGTTCAGTCATCTCTGAGTACACAATCCCGTCCAGGAATCAACCAAGAGACAGTCTTCTTCACCACTGAGGTATTGCCATGAGACATCTGAGTTTTGAGGATCCTAGTAGCTGGAGAAGGGCAAAAACACACCCACGTTTCACCGACTGACAGATGATTAACTTCGAGTGGTGGGGATGGATCGGATGTCTGCTTGAATGGTTACCAAACAGGACCAAAAATTGTTTGGTGGTCTAGCAGAGGTGGCGACATGTGGCAGCAGTGCATAGTCCCAGACTTGAGGTGACCTGCAGCTTTCATTGTCTTGTCGCACATGAACATTCTTTTCAGGCCAATTGTTGTGTCGACATTTGCAAATCCTCCACAGAGAACGTTTGCAAACTCCCATGAAACAATCTGATCTAACCAGACTAAGTTTTAATCTGGAGGTCACCTGTCTTTTTTTTGTTGGGGGGGGGGGCACCTCCCTACTTTGTGTTAATTACCTCCACCAATGAAGTTGGACTGGAGGAGGTTGTTTAGTTTGTTTTTCATATATTCCTATATCGTTAAGAAATTTTTTACTGAAGATTCATATCCTGACAGGCAAGAATTGATGACATTTTCAAGGTCATAGGTCAAAGAGCAAAGTCAGGAAAAATCTGGGAAAATCTGAAAAATCCCTATCTTTAACACTGAACGAATTTTCAAAAATTCATAAATCTGTCAAAAAAGATCAAATCTCTTTCATATTTGAGAGTGTTATGTCGGATGGTGTCCTTAATCGATTGACAAAGTTTGATCGGGATCTGACTCAGATTACAGATTTTGTGGCTATTTAAATTTAACACTGAAAACCCCATTGAATGTACTCAACAAAAATATAAATGCAACACTTTTGGTTTTGCTCCCATTTTGTATGAGATGAACTCAAAGATCTAAAACTTTTTCCACATACACAATATCACCATTTCCCTCAAATATTGTTCACAAACCAGTCTAAATCTGTGATAGTGAGCACTTCTCCTTTGCTGAGATAATCCATCCCACCTCACAGGTGTGCCATATCAAGATGCTGATTAGACACCATGATTAGTGCACAGGTGTGCCTTAGACTGCCCACAATAAAAGGCCACTCTGAAAGGTGCAGTTTTATCACACAGCACAATGCCACAGATGTTGCAAGATTTGAGGGAGCGTGCAGTTGGCATGCTGACAGCAGGAATGTCAACCAGAGCTGTTGCTCGTGTATTGAATGTTCATTTCTCCACCATAAGCTGTCTCCAAACTCGTTTCAGAGAATTTGGCAGTACATCCAACCAGCCTCACAACCGCAGACCACGTGTAACCACACCAGCCCAGGACCTCCACATCCAGCATGTTCACCTCCAAGATCGTCTGAGACCAGCCACTCGGACAGCTTCTGAAACAATCGGTTTTCATAACCAAAGAATTTTTGCACAAACTGTCAGAAACCGTCTCAGGGAAGCTCATCTGCATGCTCGTCGTCCTCATCGGGGTCTCGACCTGACTCCAGTTCGTCGTCGTAACCGACTTGAGTGGGCAAATGCTCACATTCGCTGGCATTTGGCACGTTGGAGAGGTGTTCTCTTCACGGATGATGCGAAGGAGATGTGTTGCACTGCATGAGGCAAATGGTGGTCACACCAGATACTGACTGGTATCCCCCTCCAATAAAACAAAACTGCACCTTTCAGAGTGGCCTTTTATTGTGGACAGTCTAAGGCACACCTGTGCACTAATCATGGTGTCTAATCAGCATCTTGATATGGCACACCTGTGAGGTGGGATGGATTATCTCAGCAAAGGAGAAGTGCTCACTATCACAGATTTAGACTGGTTTGTGAACAATATTTGAGGGAAATGGTGATATTGTGTATGTGGAAAAAGTTTTAGATCTTTGAGTTCATCTCATACAAAATGGGAGCAAAACCAAAAGTGTTGCGTTTATATTTTTGTTGAGTATATATATTAAATAAACATGCCCCAATCACTCTCATATTTGAAGGTGAGGTGCAGACTGACACTCACTATCACTTGACAAAGTTTGATCCAGGTCTGATCCGGATTGCGGATTTTGTGAACATTTTAATTTAAAATTGAAAAGCCCATTTGATGTACATTTTGCATTATATTTCAATCACTCTCATTTGAGACAATGAGATGCAAACTGGCACTCTCAATGAATAGACTAAGTTTGATCCACATCTGATCTGTATTGCGGATTTAGCGGATATTTGATTCATTTTAACATTGAAAAGCCCTTTTGATCTTTTTTACTGTATTATATTTTATCTTATAAAAAGCCACTTCTAACAGGACTTTGACCTTGAAATTTTTTTCCAAGGTAAAAATTTGTGGAATTGGAAACTAGTGTTGGTGGAGGTTTGCGCTCTACAAGCGCGGTGCTCCAGTTTCAGTTTGTTTTAATGCATAAATTTTAAAGCGCAGGATGCAGAGGATGGCAGGGAGATGGCAGAAAGAAATTGCTGCGCCTATTTATAAACACATCAACGGATCCAATTATATCATCAAGTGTTTGGATTTCAGTTCAGGCGCATCAAATGTGATAAAAGTGAGAAGTAGCAACAAAGATCACAAGACTAATTGGTGGGCGTACATGACAAGAGAGGGCATTAAATCACTGCAGATCGAAGTAATTAAGTCATCGCTTTCATTAAGCCACGGCCACTGAAACGAAACATCTGAGTACATTAAAGAAAACTCATTCTAAATGCTTGGCTAAGTCGTATATTCATCATTTATCTCTCATGATAAAGACAGCGATCTGAAGATGAGAGACCAAGCATCAGAAGAAAGGTCGAGGAAATGGCACGGCGAGTTTGAGCATCACAAAAAAACTTTACTCAAGTAGTGGGAGACAAAGATAGAAGCTTCTTACCAAGAAGAAAGTGATACCAGAAAAACAAAAAGATTATTTCCAAGCTCACACCAGAAAACAAAAAGAGACGGCTCAGTGTGAAGTGAAGAGCAGGCATAAATTTCCTATTTAGTCTGTTTAAAAGGAGCATAAAACATCTTTTCTGTTTTCCTACAGTGTGATTCACAACCTCGGCACATATTTCACCTCCACTATTCAGAAGCATTTAGGACTTGATTACCGCTGTATTTCTTTGAGACGTACGCAAATGCATGCACAAGGACTCGGACGATTCCTCGATGAGTTCCAGTAATTTGAGTCATAAAAATCCTTCAAGAAAATTCTTTGTGTCGAGGATTCATTCTGACTGTACAGCTGTTACGTACTGATGCAGGAGATGGACGGTAAACACTGACGCACCAACAGACACGTAGCACTAATGAGAGCCATAAACAAATAAATAACTGCGCCATTAGCTGTTTAAGAGTCCCAGCTAGAGTCTTTGACTGAAAGAAAAATTCCTAGACTAAGGTTATGTACAACCCCAATTCCACTGAAGTTGGGACATTGTGTGAAATGTAAATAAAAACAGAATACAATGATTTGCAAATCCTCTTTCAACCTATATTCAATTGAATACACCACAAAGACAAGATATTTAATGTTCAAACTGATAAACTTTATTGTTTTTGTGCAAATATTTGCTCATTTTGAAATGGATGCCTGCAACACGTTTCAAAAAAGCAGGGACAGTGTTATGTTTACCACTGTGTAACATCACCTTTCCTTCTAACAACTCTCAATAAGCGTTTGGGAACTGAGGACAATTGTGAGTGTCATGACTGGGTATAAAAGTATCATCCCCAAAAGGCTCAGCCGTTCACAAGCAAAGATGGGGTGAGGCTCAGCACTTAGTGAACAACTGCGTGAAAAAAATAGTCCAACAGTTTAAGAACAATGTTTCTCAATGTTCAATTGCAAGGAATTTAGGGATTCCATCATCTACAGTCCATGATATAATCAGAAGATTCAGAGAATCTGGAGAACTTTTCACACATAAGCAGCAAGGCCGAAAACTAACATTGAATGCCCATGACCTTCGATCCCTCAGGCAGCACTGCATTAAAAACAGACATCACTGTGTAAAGGATCTTACCGCGTGGACTCAGGAACACTTCAGAAAACCCTTGACAGTTAACACAGTTCATCGCTACATCTACAAGTGCAAGTTAAAACTCTACCATGTAAAGTGAAAGCCAAACATCAACAACATCCAGAAACACCGCTGCCTTCTCTGGGCCTGTGCTCATTTGAAATGGACAGACGTAAAGTGGAAAAGTGTGCTGTGGTCTGATGAGTCCACATTTTAGATTATTTTGGGAAATCATGGACGTCATGTCCTCTGGACAAAAGAAGAAAAAGACGATCCAGACTGTTATCAGCACAAAGTTCAAAAGCCAGCATCTGTGATGGTATGGGGGTGTGTTAGTGTCCATGACATGGGCAACTTACACACCTGTGATGGCACCATCAATGCTGAAAGGTACATCCAGGTTTTCGAGCAACACATGCTGCCATCCAAGCAACGTCTTTTTCAGCGACGTTCCTGCTTATTTCGGCAAGACAATGCCAAGCCACATTCTGCACGTGTTACAACAGCGTGGCTTCATAGTAAAAGAGTGCGGGTACTAGACTGGCCTGCCTGCAGTCCAGACCTGTCGCCCATTGAAAATGTGTGGCACATTATGAAGCACAAAATACGACAAAGGAGACCCCGGACTGTTGAACAACTGAAGTCGTACATCAAACAAGAATGGGAAAGAATTCTACCTACAAAGCTTCAACAATTAGTGTCCTCAGTTCTCAAACGCTTATTGAGTGTTGTTAGAAGGAAAGGTGATGTAACACAGTGGGAAACATACCACTGTCCCAGCTTTTTTGAAATGTATTGCAGGCATCCATTTCAAAATGAGCAAATATTTGCACAAAAACAATACGGTTTATCAGTTTGAACATTAAATATCTTGTCTTTGTGGTGTATTCAATTGAATATAGGTTGAAGAGGATTTGCACATCATTCTATTCTGTTTTTATTTACATTTTACACAATGTCCCAACTTCATTGGAATTGGGGTTGTACAAAGTACTTGAAGTGGAAATTACCTGAATTTGCTTGATGGCCCAGAAACACGTTATCTTTGGGTTTTGTTTTTCATTATGTGGATGTGAAACCCGTCTTTACTCACAATGAGTAGGACAAGAAGTGAAAATGGTGAAACATACATTCTCCTACAGGAAATATGAAAAGAGGCAAGTATGCCATACCCCCCACCACCCTCCAAAAAAGAGGTTGGTTCTATATCACTGGGTTCAAATTTTAGTGCGTTAAAACTAAACAGTAGTGGTTTTGAGGTACTTGGAAAACATTGTAAGGAAAGAACAACACTATGGGGTGGAACCAAAAATGAAGATAGAAACAGGAATCATTCAGCTGTTAAACACACGTTTTCAGCCCCAGCAGGTTTCGTACTGCAGGCGCATCAGGCATTAGCAATTGTCTTAATATGGTACCTGGGTTAACATGATTCAAAGATTTTTTTTATTTGAAATTGGCCAAAAATATCAACGATTTGATGGATTGGGGAAACTCAAATATCAATCTGTTCAAAAAACAAACAAACTGCAGATTGAGATCTCGAGGATTCTGGTGAGCTTGAAAAAACCCCTCTCAATGTAAGCGTTACCCCCTGTCTGTCTTGAAGCAGAACAATCACTGCTGTCTTGACCTTAGAGAGGACTAACCAGGTTTAAACCACCTGAAAATTTTAGACCTGTAGGCCACAATTAGACAGGTCTAATTTGCCCTGTCTGCCCAAACAGCACTCCACCATTTTAGTCTTTGACTAAAGTTTGAGTACTAGGCCTTAGTCTCAATCTATCGCCCTTCGTTCTGCTTCATACAACCAGGCACTGGACTCTAACCAGAGTCCTGAGGTGATGACGGGATGTCCTTGGGTACTGGCAGATGACTTTGTGTCAAATGAGTGGTTACTTGTGTAGACCTAGATCAGGCCTAGTACATGTATTGTGAGAGAACATCAGTTCTGGCACTACAGCTGTGTGGTGAACTTCCACTCAAAAGCAGATGGTCATTGCACTGAGATCGGTCTGCTTGAGGTTTATTCTTCAACAGCATCTAAGGCAGTTTTTTTTCCTGATGACTGGTGTCAAGATGCTCACTCAGAGGGTGGTTCAGGTTTAAACCTAACTTGTTTGTAGTGTCTGGTGGGGACTTAAGTTGCGATTTGCACTGTACAAATAAAGTAAACTGAATTAAGTTTGGTCCACATAGGCTCAAATCTACTGGAGTTATTTTGTTCAAAAGACCAAAAAAAAAAAAAAACCCTCCCATACAATACCCACACTTGTAGTACCACACGTGACTGTAAGGAGTTATGGAAATACTGCTAACATGAACAACGTGAGCGTACAGTGTGTAGAATTGCTGCTCCCTGGAGATAACTCCTGGTTGTACAGGCAGTTCTAATCAATACCGAGCCGCCTGATGCAAATAGTAAATCTTTATCGGGTGACACGTCAATCCTTATGTGTGGTCATTGTCTCGGAGGATTCCAGTGCCTTTTGCCCCAGTTGTTCATGTCAATACATGCCGCTGCCACTACAGCCATCATTTTGCTGCAGTGGCCTCTCACCAAAAGAAAAGTTAGCCGGCGTCTCCAGGGCTTTGGTAGCTCATGTATCTGTACACGGGGGCATTGTGGGAGCAGGATACTTTGGAAAAAATGTCACCGTGGCACACATGCCCGCCCACTTAATAATAAACATGCACGTCAATCCCCACGTACACGCACCGGTGCTTTGCAGACAGATCGCTAGTTTGATAATGGCTGAAATGAAGAAGTGCTTCACTGGAGTCCATCCTCTTTTCCGACTGTTATGACTTAAATTCATTTACCGAAATTAATCTGCCTGACAAAAGGGCTTCTTTGGCAGCAAAACTGTTACAAAAACATCCAGCTACTGGCCTGGGCCTGTGCTGTGAAGGCAAAGGATTAAATAAGGCAGCAGAGAGGATATATGAGCTCACCAATGTGTTCTGGTTCTGGCTCTAGACATGGATCACCTCACTGGTGGATATCGCCTGAAAAATCTCTCGTTTTGTGAGAAACCTCTCGTTTTTGTCTCTGTTGCTTGCTCTCGCTTGTATTTAATGTGACGGTAGGGTAAAGCACCTGCGTGCTGGATCTTGGACAGAGAAACACAACAGATGGCTGAAATGTTGTAGCTGCCGCCGTCTCACCATATAAGTGACACATTTCATCTTAGTATGTAACAAAGTCACTCCAGCAGAACCCAGGAACCCCTGAAGAGACATAACACAGAACGTCGTCCCTTCCTGTTTCATTCCAAATACCAAATCGGGGAGTGTTTCAAAGCATCAGAGTAACTTCTTGATCCATCTTTGTCAATCTTTAACAAACTTGGTATATGTAGAAGTTCCAGCTGTCATGAGCACCAGTTTTGAAATCAGGGTCCAGTTTTGGAATTGTTCAAAAATTTCATCCCGATTCACAAAATTGTTGCTTGTACGTGGTAAGTTCTGGGTTTCTGTGAAGGCTCTCAGTTGTCCAGGTGGTTTCCATAGTAGAGAAGCTTGAATCTTCGACTGGACTGGGTTGCTTGATGTGAGGATGTTTCGCTTCATATCGCAGAAGCTTCCTCAGCTAAAATTCTTGCTCTGGTAGACTGACTTCTGTATTGTCTCTTGTAGAGAAGATCAAACAGAAGCCACAAAAGCTGGAGTTTTAAACCTAACCAGACCCCTCCTACTGAGAGGCAGACTGCTATTAACGGGGGAGGGGGTCTGAGACACGCTTTGTCTTCTGTTTACAATGGGGTACTCAGGTCAAAGCAGTTTCAGTCTTTCGTTCATGGTAATGAGTCATTCACGTCATCAGGAGACTCGTTAGGAGAGCTGTCAGGAGAGGTGTCAGTCCCATCGTTAGGAGGGACATCTACCCTGTCATTAGAAGGGTGCTAACTAGAGCACAATAGGTGCTAATTAGAGCAATTGTTTAGTCACTAGCTGATAGTAGTCTTCCTCTCGGTAGGAGGGGTCTGGTTAGGTTTAAAACTCCAGCTTTTGTGGCTTCTGTTTGATCTTCTCTACTAGAGACAAGACAGAAGTCAGACTACCAGAGCAAGAATTTTAGCTGAGGAAGCTTCTGCGATCTGAAGCGAAACCCAGTCCAGTCGAAGATTCAAGCTTCTCTACTAAGTTCTGGGTGTTTGCAGTCTTAACAGCTTCAATCATATTCGAATTCAAAGGTGTATTCCCAGTGAGTACGGCTTGAAACCTGTTTGATCGCGCTCCGTCTGGGTACATATTTGAAGCTGAAGCAGCGTTTGTTGCAGTTTTGACCAAGAGTGCAGCTACTCAAAAGCAATGACAGATTGTTGGAAAAGTGTTTCCCTCTGTCTTTTGTCTGCTGTGCATCAATGATTTTTAACACATATGAGCACCATGAGTACCAGTTATGTGCACCCCTGTAATTATAAACCAGCCAGTTGCCAGATCAGCAACTGGCTGGATCAGCAGATCAGCAATCAATAAATTGGCCTGACAGGAGGCAAGCTGGATTCAGCTGTTTCATCCTGTTTATGCACTTTTTTGGATCGTAGGTGATCTTAGTACAAACCCTGGCAAAAATTATGGAAGCACCGGCCTCGGAGGATGTTCATTCAGTTGTTTAATTTTGTAGAAAAAAAGCACATCACAGACATGACACAAAACTAAAGTCATTTCAAATGGCAACTTTCTGGCTTTAAGAAACACTATAAGAAATCAGGAAAAAAATTGTGGCAGTCAATAATGGTTACTTTTTTAGACCAAGCAGAGGGAAAAAAAATATGGAATCACTCAATTCTGAGCAAAAAATTATGGAATCATGAAAAGAAAAGAACGCTCCAACACATCACTAATATTCTGTTGCACCACCTCTGGCTTTTATAACAGCTTGCAGTCTCTGAGGCATGGACTTAATGAGTGACAAACAGTAATCTTCATCAATCTGGCTCCAACTTTCTCTGATTGCTGTTGTCAGATCAGCTTTGCAGGTTGGAGCCTTGTCATGGACCATTTTCTTCAACTTCCACCAAAGATTTTCAATTGGATTAAGATCCGGACTATTTGCAGGCCATGACATTGACCCTATGTGTCTTTTTGCAAGGAATGTTTTCACAGTTTTTGCTCTAAGGCAAGATGCATTATCATCTTGAAAAATGATTTCATCATCCCCAAACATCCTTTCAATTGATGGGATAAGAAAAGTGTCCAAAATATCAACGTAAACTTGTGCATTTATTGATAATGTAATTACAGCCATCTCCCCAGTGCCTTTACCTTTACCTGACATGCAGCCCCATATCATCAATGACTGTGGAAATTTACATGTTCTCTTCAGGCAGTCATCTTTATAAATCTCATTGGAACGGCACCAAACAAAAGTTCCAGCATCATCACCTTGCCCAATGCAGATCTGAGATTCATCACTGAATATGACTTTCATCCAGTCATCCACAGTCCACGATTGCTTTTCCTTAGCCCATTGTAACCTTGTTTTTTTCTGTTTAGGTGTTAATGATGGCTTTCGTTTAGCTTTTCTGTATGTAAATCCCACTTCCTTTAGGTGGTTTCTTACAGTTCGGTCACAGACGTTGACTCCAGTTTCCTCCCATTCATTCCTCATTTGTTTTGTTGTGCATTTTTCGATTTTTGAGACATATTGCTTTAAGTTTTCTGTCTTGACGCTTTGATGTCTTCCTTGGTCTACCAGTATGTTTGCCTTTAACAACCTTCCCATGTTGTTTGCATTTAGTCCAGAGTTTAGACACAGCTGACTGTGAACAACCAACATCTTTTGCAACATTATGTGATGATTTACCCTCTTTTAAGAGTTTGATAATCCTCTCCTTTATTTCAATTGACATCTCTCGTGTTGGAGCCATGATTCATGTCAGTCCACTTGGTGCAACAGCTCTCCAAGGTGTGATCACTCCTTTTTAGATGCAGACTAACGAGCAGATCTGATTTGATGCAGGTGTTAGTTTTGGGGATGAAAATTTACAGGGTCATTCCATAATTTATTCCTCAGAATTGCGTGAGTCCATATTTTTTTCCCTCTGCTTGGTCTAAAAAAGTAACCGTTACTGACTGCCACAATTTGTTTTCCTGATTTCTTATAGTGTTGTTGTGTGTTGGGGTGTTTGGCTGGCTTGGTTTCTGTTTTTCCCACCAGGTGGTATGCATTCAGGACTGAGTGGCTGAGCATTAGGACCTCATCCTGAACACCTGAGGCTTGTTTTCACGTGCAGGTCATCAGGACTCACAGCTGTGGTGTATTCTGTCTTGATCAGAGATTGCTGCATTTAAACCTTGAATGCACAGTGTGTGATTGCCAGAGACTCGACCTTGTGAGCAGACGTGTGAGATTGACGTCAGGAGAACAATCTCACCATTACGGACGCAGAGACCGCTCCAGGTTTGACGCCACAGTCTGTGAAGGAGGATTGGGTGAGGTCTCACGCTCTTCAGCACACTTCCTGAGGCTAATTTGGTTTTGGTGACTTTTATGAAGTAATGACAGTGGATTTGGTGTCCCTCACACCTTGTGTTATTGAGCTGTCACGTTATACTAATTGTCTAATCAGCTTCTGCTGCAGTGGAGATTTGAACTGAGTTGTTCCGTGCCTGCAGGGTGAGAAGCTGATATATATATTTAAGCCAGGAAGTGTTTGCTGATTGTGTGCACCTTTTGAGCTGTGTCTCTCTGGGTGGAGAGTGTTGGACTCATGTTTTCTTTCTTCACAGACTCGGTTTGTTGCGGCCACCTGGGGGGTGTCGGCGGGGTCCCTGGGTCCGAACTGCTGTGGCTCCAGACCGTTTGCGCTGCTGAGAGCGCGCCGTGTTTTCACCTCACCTCACCTCACATTTTTGGTTGTTTATCACTGCACTTATGATTATTAAATTCTGTTATCTTTTGAACCGTGCTCTGCTTATTTCGTGCTGGGTCCTGTCAAACGCTGGGTCAGTGCTCCGACCGCGTCCGACACATAACAAGTGTTTCTTAAAGCCAGAAAGTTGCCATTTGAAATGACTTTAGTTTTGTGTCATGTCTGTGATCTGCTTTTTTTCTACAAAATT
This sequence comes from Thalassophryne amazonica, assembly GCF_902500255.1. Classification (NCBI taxonomy): domain Eukaryota; kingdom Metazoa; phylum Chordata; class Actinopteri; order Batrachoidiformes; family Batrachoididae; genus Thalassophryne; species Thalassophryne amazonica. The sequence goes on from NC_047103.1 coordinate 8,270,348, forward strand.
AAACAACTGAATGAACATTTAATTCATTTGAAAGCTTGTCTCTTAGTCTTGTCCATCCAAATTGGAAGTCCCAAAAACCAGTTTTATTTGTTATTATCTATCGTCCACCTGGTCGTTACTGTGAGTTTCTCTGTGAATTTTCAGACCTTTTGTCTGACTTAGTGCTTAGCTCAGATAAGATAATTATAGTGGGCGATTTTAATATCCACACAGATGCTGAGAATGACAGCCTCAACACTGCATTTAATCTATTATTAGACTCTATTGGCTTTGCTCAAAAAGTAAATGAGTCCACCCACCACTTTAATCATATCTTAGATCTTGTTCTGACTTATGGTATGGAAATAGAAGACTTAACAGTATTCCCTGAAAACTCCCTTCTGTCTGATCATTTCTTAATAACATTTACATTTACTCTGATGGACTACCCAGCAGTAGGGAATAAGTTTCATTACACTAGAAGTCTTTCAGAAAGCGCTGTAACTAGGTTTAAGGATATGATTCCTTCTTTATGTTCTCTAATGCCATATACCAACACAGTGCAGAGTAGCTACCTAAACTCTGTAAGGGAGATAGAGTATCTCGTCAATAGTTTTACATCCTCATTGAAGACAACTTTGGATGCTGTAGCTCCTCTGAAAAAGAGAGCTTTAAATCAGAAGTGTCTGACTCCGTGGTATAACTCACAAACTCGTAGCTTAAAGCAGATAACCCGTAAGTTGGAGAGGAAATGGCGTCTCACTAATTTAGAAGATCTTCACTTAGCCTGGAAAAAGAGTCTGTTGCTCTATAAAAAAGCCCTCTGTAAAGCTAGGACATCTTTCTACTCATCACTAATTGAAGAAAATAAGAACAACCCCAGGTTTCTTTTCAGCACTGTAGCCAGGCTGACAAAGAGTCAGAGCTCTATTGAGCTGAGTATTCCATTAACTTTAACTAGTAATGACTTCATGACTTTCTTTGCTAACAAAATTTTAACTATTAGAGAAAAAATTACTCATAACCATCCCAAAGACATATCGTTATCTTTGGCTGCTTTCAGTGATGCCGGTATTTGGTTAGACTCTTTCTCTCCGATTGTTCTGTCTGAGTTATTTTCATTAGTTACTTCATCCAAACCATCAACATGTTTATTAGACCCCATTCCTACCAGGCTGCTCAAGGAAGCCCTACCATTATTTAATGCTTCGATCTTAAATATGATCAATCTATCTTTGTTAGTTGGCTATGTACCACAGGCTTTTAAGGTGGCAGTAATTAAGCCATTACTTAAAAAGCCATCACTTGACCCAGCTATCTTAGCTAATTATAGGCCAATCTCCAACCTTCCTTTTCTCTCAAAAATTCTTGAAAGGGTAGTTGTAAAACAGCTAACTGATCATCTGCAGAGGAATGGTCTATTTGAAGAGTTTCAGTCAGGTTTTAGAATTCATCATAGTACAGAAACAGCATTAGTGAAGGTTACAAATGATCTTCTTATGGCCTCGGACAGTGGACTCATCTCTGTGCTTGTTCTGTTAGACCTCAGTGCTGCTTTTGATACTGTTGACCATAAAATTTTATTACAGAGATTAGAGCATGCCATAGGTATTAAAGGCACTGCGCTGCGGTGGTTTGAATCATATTTGTCTAATAGATTACAATTTGTTCATGTAAATGGGGAATCTTCTTCACAGACTAAAGTTAATTATGGAGTTCCACAAGGTTCTGTGCTAGGACCAATTTTATTCACTTTATATATGCTTCCCTTAGGCAGTATTATTAGACGGTATTGCTTAAATTTTCATTGTTACGCAGATGATACCCAGCTTTATCTATCCATGAAGCCAGAGGACACACACCAATTAGCTAAACTGCAGGATTGTCTTACAGACATAAAGACATGGATGACCTCTAATTTCCTGCTTTTAAACTCAGATAAAACTGAAGTTATTGTACTTGGCCCCACAAATCTTAGAAACATGGTGTCTAACCAGATCCTTACTCTGGATGGCATTACCCTGACCTCTAGTAATACTGTGAGAAATCTTGGAGTCATTTTTGATCAGGATATGTCATTCAAAGCGCATATTAAACAAATATGTAGGACTGCTTTTTTGCATTTACGCAATATCTCTAAAATCAGAAAGGTCTTGTCTCAGAGTGATGCTGAAAAACTAATTCATGCATTTATTTCCTCTAGGCTGGACTATTGTAATTCATTATTATCAGGTTGTCCTAAAAGTTCCCTAAAAAGCCTTCAGTTAATTCAAAATGCTGCAGCTAGAGTACTGACGGGGACTAGAAGGAGAGAGCATATCTCACCCATATTGGCCTCTCTTCATTGGCTTCCTGTTAATTCTAGAATAGAATTTAAAATTCTTCTTCTTACTTATAAGGTTTTGAATAATCAGGTCCCATCTTATCTTAGGGACCTCATAGTACCATATCACCCCAATAGAGCGCTTCGCTCTCAGAATGCAGGCTTACTTGTAGTTCCTAGGGTTTGTAAGAGTAGAATGGGAGGCAGAGCCTTCAGCTTTCAGGCTCCTCTCCTGTGGAACCAGCTCCCAATTCAGATCAGGGAGACAGACACCCTCTCTACTTTTAAGATTAGGCTTAAAACTTTCCTTTTTGCTAAAGCTTATAGTTAGGGCTGGATCAGGTGACCCTGAACCATCCCTTAGTTATGCTGCTATAGACGTAGACTGCTGGGGGGTTCCCATGATGCACTGTTTCTTTCTCTTTTTGCTCTGTATGCACCACTCTGCATTTAATCATTAGTGATCGATCTCTGCTCCCCTCCACAGCATGTCTTTTTCCTGGTTCTCTCCCTCAGCCCCAACCAGTCCCAGCAGAAGACTGCCCCTCCCTGAGCCTGGTTCTGCTGGAGGTTTCTTCCTGTTAAAAGGGAGTTTTTCCTTCCCACTGTAGCCAAGTGCTTGCTCACAGGGGGTCGTTTTGACCGTTGGGGTTTTACATAATTATTGTATGGCCTTGCCTTACAATATAAAGCGCCTTGGGGCAACTGTTTGTTGTGATTTGGCGCTATATAAAAAAATTGATTGATTGATTGACATCCTCCGAGGCCGGTGATTCCATAATTATTGCCAGGGGTTGTAGAACGGCACCCTGTGGGATGGGGTGTAATCTACATCTAATCATCACCTTAACTCACTGGTTAGCGTCCAAGTCTCAAACCTTGCACAATAAGACAGGAAGCACCAGAAGCCAAAAGACCCAGACCTTCATTCTCCTGCAAAGATATAGAGATCAAAACGCCTCTGTCCAGCAACTTAATGAATTCACAAGATCTTCCCAGGCATCTCCCAGGGAGAAACAGTCATAGGACGGTAATTTCTGGATGAAGATGTAAAGACAGCTCCAGCATCTTCCAAAATGTCCTCAGTAAAACATTGAATCTGTGCAGAAAAGTAACTCCTGTACAGGCTCTGGGGTCTGTTGTTGCTAGTGCTCGACTTCCTCTGGACTGGATGCCTGTCTGACGCAGGGAACAAGGGTGATGTCCTCCTACATTTAAGAGGACTGGAATCATGTAGATGAAGTGTTGTGATGATGAAGAGGAGCTCTGGTGTTGTTGGCGTTCTGATTCACAGCTGCAAAATCATTCTTTTAACATAACAGATAAATCATGATATATTATTAACGATGACATGCTATAAATGGACTTTGAGGCAAGATAAATGTCAATGTTGCCTTCATTGGTGATGTTGTCTTTTTTTTTTAACATAAATATAAATGGGAAATAATGAGGAGCAGCATCATGACAAATCACTGCGGTTGATAATCTTTGGCACTGAGTGTTTATTGAAATTTGTCTCCATTAAAAGTTTTAAAAATAAAATAGAAACTTTCTTTTTTTTTTTCCCCTCTGGTGTAATTAACACTGAAGCAAAGTCTGATGTCAGGCTTCTGGTGACAACCTCGACTGAAACACACTGTGCTCGTTACTTCCTCCTGCTAATTGGAAATGAGACAGTCCTATTAAAGCCTGAGCCTTTGTTCATTAATGTCTTGAATGTGTGGATGTCACTCCTCTTAAAGCTCGCTGGCACTCATTTAAACCCCTTCAGGAACATTTAAGCACCGGCTTCAAAGTGTGAAGAAAACAACTTGTTCCAGAGAACATGACTGAGGGAAAGAAAAAGAGAAATGAATAATCCGACAAAAGGAAAAAAGGTTGCGATCAAAGCAGGCAAAGCTTTACTGATGGTTTAAGAGAGACTGGTAGCGTTTGTCACCCTTTAGATGAGGTTTGGAGGCAGCATGGAGTGTTTGGCACCAATGCCTCAACATTTAAAAGGTTATGGGTTTCAAAATTCTGTTTGTTTGGCCCGTGTCTGCCACCAGTTTTCTTCCAAAGTCCTAAAATGCCAAGATCAGCGGAATGGTACCTTAAAAATAAATAAATAAAAAAAATAAAAAAAATTCATCATAGCTGTAAAGTTTGGAGTTTGGTTGTGATCAGAAGGTCATAGGTTCTATTCCTTGATCAGACAGTAAATGTGATGATCTTAACACAACTGCGTACAACAGCACTGTAACTGTCAGAAAACACAGAAGCAGCAGTCCATACAACAACGGCGTCCATGTGGGAACAAGTTGCTGTCGTGAACGAGGATACAGGCATAAGTTCGGTACCCAGGCAAGCAGTCCACCAGGAAAGTTTGTCTCTGAGTGTAGCAGCATGCGACAAATCCAGATAAACAAACAGAGGGTCAGAACACAGGAATCAAACATACCAGGTTGGCAGTTCCAGGAACAGCAGGCTAAACTCAAAAGACACAAGATGGCAATGGAAGTCTGCAACTAAGAATCAATTACAAGAAATAAATGTGAGAGAGAAAGCACGCATGAGAACAAGACAATCTGGCACTGGAGGGAAGGGATGTGACGGCTAAATTGTGTGACTCAGTTAACCGGGAAATGAGTGCACACATGAAGCCAGAATACCCAAGTGCCCAGGAAGTAAAACCTACAAAGTACATATGGAGAAATCTGAGTAAAAAGATGGAGAAATATTCCGTGGGTGCTACAGACACAAGGTTAACTCTTAAGAAATATAACACGTACAGAATAACACCAGAACGACAGAAACCCTGAGATCAGGAAAGTAACACCAGAAACATGGACCATGACAAAAAATCTCTAAGGTGCCTTTGAGCAAAGTACTTAACCTTCAAGTTGCTCTCAGTGTGCAGTTGATCGTCTTGCATGGCAGCATGTTGACGCTGGTGTGTGTGTGTGTGTGCACACGTGAGGTGTCACTGTAAAGTTCTTTGAACGTCTCCATCAAGTGGAAAAATGCTATATAGACATGCAGTCCATTTAGCATAAAGGACTAATGAAGTCTCCAGAGTGGACTCCACTTCTCAGCTGATGCATGCTGGGATAGACCACACCCACTTAAAACCTTTAAAAGGATAAGCAAAGGAAAACTAGAGGGATGGATGGGTCACCCATTTGAGTATTTTTTCTTTGGCCACACTTTCACTTTCTCATGTGGATTTGTCAAAAGTGGCATGAAACCTTACACGTTTTCCTTATCCATCTATTTTTATTTTATTATTCCGATATTTGCAGCTGGTATGCTCTGTGTAAGCCTGATAACCATCAGATCTCAGAAGCTGAGCACTGTGGGGCCTAATTAGTACTTGCATGGGAGACCTCTTTGGTCCAGGTAAAACTGGATTTCCATCAGGAAGGACATCCAGTGTAAAACCTGTGCCAAATACTAATGCGGATCTGGCTGTATCTGCTGTGGTGACCCCGAACAAACGACCTTTGCTAATGAAGACAGCAAGAGAAGCTCAAACTGCTAAAAGAGCACTTTGGAGGACCAACAGGATCTGAACAACTACAGGCAGAGAGCTCATCACAAAAAAAAAAAGAAAGAAAGTTTTCAAAATCTGTAGATTTCACTATAATCCAAGTTGCATATTGCTGGAAACAAGATTGGAAACAAGCTCTCTGGTATTCACACTTGGAGATTATCTTCCACTTTCTCTCAGCTGGGCTACATTCAACTCTGAGAGTACAACTAACATCATTAAGCCATGGCTCCAATACTAATTTAGTGTGTTTAGCCCTAAATGGAACAATAGAGTCCATGATATCAGTGCAAGCAGAGTCCTAAAACAGTGATAAGCTTCTCTGCACCAGACTCAGAGCTGCCGTACAAAGTATAAAGTACAATATCACATCCATTGAAAAAGGGTGTGGTCATTTTTTATAAGGTTGTGGTCATTTTTTATAAGGGCATTGTCATTTCAAAAAAGACATTGTCATTTTTTACAAGGGTGTGGTCAACTTTTATAAGGGCGTTGTCATTTCAAAAAAGGCATTGTCATTTTTTATAAGGGTGTTGTCATTTTTTATAAGGGTGTGGTCATTTTTTATAAGGGCATTGTCATTTCAATAAAGGCGTTGTCATTTTTTATAAGGGTGTGGTCATTTTTTATAAGGGCGTTATCATTTCAATAAAGACATTGTCATTTTTTATAAGGGTGTTGTCATTTTTTATAAGGGCATTGTCATTTCAAAAAAGACATTGTCATTTTTTATAAGGGTGTGGTCAACTTTTATAAGGGCGTTGTCATTTCAAAAAAGGCATTGTCATTTTTTATAAGGGTGTTGTCATTTTTTATAAGGGTGTGGTCATTTTTTATAAGGGCATTGTCATTTCAATAAAGGCGTTGTCATTTTTTATAAAGGTGTGGTCATTTTTTATAAGGGCGTTATCATTTCAATAAAGGCGTGATCATTTTTTATAAGGGTGTTGTCATTTCAATAAAGGCGTGATCATTTTTTCTAAGGGCACTGTCATTTCAATAAAGGCGTTGTCATTTTTTATAAGGGTGTGGTCATTTTTTATAAGGGCGTTGTCATTTCAATAAAGGCGTTGTCAATTTTTACAAGGGTGTTGTCATTTTTTATAAGGGTGTTGTCATTTTTTATAAGGGCATTGTCATTTCAATAAAGGCGTGATCATTTTTTCTAAGGGCATTGTCATTTCAATAAAGGCGTTGTCATTTTTTATAAGGGTGTGGTCATTTTTTATAAGGGCGTTGTCATTTCAATAAAGGCGTTGTCATTTTTTACAAGGGTGTTGTCATTTTTTATAAGGGTGTTGTCATTTTCTATAAGGGTGTTGTCATTTCAATAAAGGCCTGATCATTTTTTCTAAGGGCATTGTCATTTCAATAAAGGCGTTGTCATTTTTTATAAGGGTGTGGTCATTTTTTATAAGGGCGTTGTCATTTCAATAAAGGCGTTGTCATTTTTTACAAGGGTGTTGTCATTTTTTATAAGGGTGTTGTCATTTTTTGTAAGGGCGTTGTCATTTCAATAAAGGCGTGATCATTTTTTCTAAGGGCATTGTCATTTCAATAAAGGCGTTGTCATTTTTATAAGGGTGTGATCATTTTTTATAAGGGCGTTGTCATTTCAATAAAGGCGTGATCATTTTTTCTAAGGGCATTGTCATTTCAATAAAGGCGTTGTCATTTTTTATAAGGGTGTGGTCATTTTTTATAAGGGCATTGTCATTTCAATAAAGGCGTTGTCATTTTTTACAAGGGTGTTGTCATTTTTTATAAGGGTGTTGTCATTTTCTATAAGGGTGTTGTCATTTCAATAAAGGCCTGATCATTTTTTCTAAGGGCATTGTCATTTCAATAAAGGCGTTGTCATTTTTTATAAGGGTGTGGTCATTTTTTATAAGGGCGTTGTCATTTCAATAAAGGCGTTGTCATTTTTTACAAGGGTGTTGTCATTTTTTATAAGGGTGTTGTCATTTTTTGTAAGGGCGTTGTCATTTCAATAAAGGCGTGATCATTTTTTCTAAGGGCATTGTCATTTCAATAAAGGCGTTGTCATTTTTATAAGGGTGTGATAATTTTTTATAAGGGCGTTGTCATTTCAATAAAGGCGTTGTCATTTTTTATAAGGGTGTGGTCATTTTTATAGGGGCGTTGTCATTTTTTATAAGGGAAAGTGTAGGGACACAGACCCACAACAGGGGGCGTAAATGAACGGACAATAAAATACAACAATTTAATGTTGTGAATGTGCACAACAGAAAAACAGACAAATACAATTTAGAATAGCAGTCAATAATACAAGGTGACGTGTGGGCAGGCTCGAGGATAGAAGACGCCTGTCCAGAGAAGAGCCGGATCCCACACGCTTTCCACTGCCAGCGGATCTGGAGCACACCAGAGCCACCAAGCGCTGAGTCCCCAGGTGGCCACTGTCTCCGACTGTCAGATCTGGTACTGCTGGCAGGAAGAACAGACAGGTGATGGTGGGTGCGTGAACACCCAGCAAACAGTCAGTACAAGGGTGGGAAACACCTCCACCTCTTAATCACAATACTCCCGAAATAAATGCAGATCCTGATGTCACACTAGCAGTCCACAACCGAGGAGCGGAGTACGCCAACTCCCCAAACACAACGACTACTCCTTAGCGTACAAAAGGTTTGTCTGCATAGTTAGGGATTACACACACAGAAGTTAAGACGTTACTACTGTAATGTTTTTGCAGGCTGAGCAGTTTACCTGACGGGTAGACGATTTCTCAGCAGGGAGGTGGAGTTGCCCGGCTTTTATGGGATGTGGTGATTGATGATTGATGTGTGACAGCTGTCACTCCTGGCTGCTCCTAGGAGGTGGCAGCGCCCTCTCGTGCCCAAAGCCCGCACTTCAAGCAGGGCGCCCTCTGGTGATGGGCCAGCAGTACCTCCTCTTCAGCGGCCCACACAACAGTCATTTCAATAAAGGTGTGGTCATTTTTTTATAAGGGCGTTGTCATTTTTTATAAGGGTGTTGTCATTTCAATAAAGGTGTGATCATTTTTTATAAGGGTGTTGTCATTTCAATAAAGGCGTGATCATTTTTTATAAAGGCATTGTCATTTCAATAAAGGCGTGATCATTTTTTATAAGGGTGCTGTCATTTCAATAAAGGCGTGATCATTGTTTTATAAGGGTGTTGTCATTTTTTATAAGGGTGTAGTCATTTATTATAAGGGCGTTGTCATTTTTTATAAGGGTGCTGTCATTTCAATAAAGGCGTGATCATTGTTTTATAAGGGTGTTGTCATTTTTTATAAGGGTGTAGTCATTTATTATAAGGGCGTTGTCATTTTTTATAAGGGTGTTGTCATTTCAATAAAGGCGTGATCATTGTTTTATAAGGGTGTTGTCATTTTTTATAAGGGTGTAGTCATTTATTATAAGGGCATTGTCATTTTTTATAAGGGTGTTGTCATTTCAATAAAAGCGTGATCATTTTTTATAAGGGTGTTGTCATTTTTTATAAGGGTGTAGTCATTTATTATAAGGGCGTTGTCATTTTTTATAAGGGTGTTGTCATTTCAATAAAGGCGTGATCATTGTTTTATAAGGGTGTTGTCATTTTTTATAAGGGTGTAGTCATTTATTATAACGGCGTTGTCATTTTTTATAAGGGTGTTGTCATTTCAATAAAGGCGTGATCATTTTTTATAAGGGTGTTGTCATTTCAATAAAGGCGTGATCATTTTTTATAAGGGCGTTGTCATTTCAATAAAGGCATGATCATTTTTTATAAGGGTGCTGTCATTTCAATAAAGGCGTGATCATTGTTTTATAAGGGTGTTGTCATTTTTTATAAGGGTTTAGTCATTTATTATAAGGGCGTTGTCATTTTTTTACAAGGGTGTGGTCATTTATTATAAGGGCGTTGTCATTTTTTATAAGGGTGCTGTCATTTCAATAAAGGCGTGATCATTGTTTTATAAGGGTGTTGTCATTTTTTATAAGGGTGTAGTCATTTATTATAAGGGCGTTGTCATTTTTTATAAGGGTGTTGTCATTTCAATAAAGGCGTGATCATTGTTTTATAAGGGTGTTGTCATTTTTTATAAGGGTGTAGTCATTTATTATAAGGGCATTGTCATTTTTTATAAGGGTGTTGTCATTTCAATAAAAGCGTGATCATTTTTTATAAGGGTGTTGTCATTTTTTATAAGGGTGTAGTCATTTATTATAAGGGCGTTGTCATTTTTTATAAGGGTGTTGTCATTTCAATAAAGGCGTGATCATTGTTTTATAAGGGTGCTGTCATTTTTTATAAGGGTGTAGTCATTTATTATAACGGCGTTGTCATTTTTTATAAGGGTGTTGTCATTTCAATAAAGGCGTGATCATTTTTTATAAGGGTGTTGTCATTTCAATAAAGGTGTGATCATTTTTTATAAGGGTGTTGTCATTTCAATAAAGGCGTGATCATTTTTTATAAGGGCGTTGTCATTTCAATAAAGGCATGATCATTTTTTATAAGGGTGCTGTCATTTCAATAAAGGCGTGATCATTGTTTTATAAGGGTGTTGTCATTTTTTATAAGGGTTTAGTCATTTATTATAAGGGCGTTGTCATTTTTTACAAGGGTGTGGTCATTTTTTATAAGGGCGTTGTCATTTCATTAAAGGCGTGGTCATTTTTATAAGGGTGTGGTCATTTTTTTATAAGGGCGTTGTCATTTTTTATAAGGGTGTTGTCATTTTTTAAATGGGCATGGTCATTTTTTTATAAAGGTGTGGAAAATTTTATAAGGATGTTGTCATTTTTTATAAGGACGTTGTCATTATTTACAAGGGTGTGGTCATTTTTTATAAGGGTGTGGTCATTTTTTTATAAGGGCGTTTTTTTAAAAGGGCGTGGTCATTTTCAGGCTGTTCGTCCTGATAGAGATTTTGGCACATATGCCAATGTGTTCATTGGGGTCATATTAATCTAGAACAGTTGAGTTATCGCCTCCTAAATGATGTGCCTCCATTTCTCAGGTAGGTCCACTACTAAAAAGGCTGTTACATAACAAAATGTGGAAAAAGTGAAGCGCTGCAAACACTTTCCAGATGCTCTGTACATAAAGACAGTGTTATATGGCTGGGGGGGCCTGGCTGCCTTTTTGTTTCTGTCCTTTGTTTCTCCTTCCAGGTGGTTTGCATTTGGGACTGAGTGGCTGTGTTGCTGAGGTTATCAGGACCTCACCCTGATCACCTGCGGCTCGTCAGGACTCACAGCTGAGGTGCATCTATATGGATTGGAACATGGTGGCATTTAAGACTGGAGTATACAGTGTGTATTTGCCAGAGACTCGACCTTGTGACCAGACGGGTGAGATCGTCGTCTCGGGAGCCATCTCATCATCAGTGGATGCAGAGAACGTCCAGGGTTTGATGCACGGTCTGTGAAAGAGGAGGGGGTGAGGTCTCACGCTCGTCAGCACACTTCCTGAGGTATGTTAGATTTTGTGACTAACATTTATACAGTCAGTAAATGTGGTGTCCCTCACACCTTTTTATATTGAGCTGTATGTTAGTCATGTATCGGCTTCCACTGCAGTGGAGTTTTGTGAACTGGATGTTCCATGCCTGCAGGTTGGGAAGCTGATTAGTAATCAAGCCAGGAAGTGTTTGCTGTTGGTACACCTTTAAGTGTTCTCTCTGTGTGTAGAGTGTAGACTCACATAATGGTTCCTTCTTTCACAGACTCGGTTTGTTGCGGCCACCTGGGGGGTGTCGGCGGGGTCCTTGGGTCCGAACAGCTTCTGGCTCCAGACCGTTAGCGCTGCTGGGAGCACACCACGCCAGACCGCACTTTCTTTTGTTATGTTTTGTATCACTGTTATGTATTAAATTCAGTTAGCCTTTGTACCGTGCTCTGCTTATTTCATACTGGGTCCTTCAAACGCTGGTCGGTTCTCCGAGCTGCGTCCGACACATAACAGACAGCAAGATATAATATGGATATTAGCATGGCATAATATGGTTAACTTTTCATAAAGATATGTACTTTATCTCTTGAGAAACTCACATAAATGTTGAAAAATGAAAAATGCCCGTCTCACAATGTTAAAGAAAGTGGGGGGGGGGGGGGGGGATCCTGGTTTCTTCCTTGGTTGGCAAACCATCATTTCACCAGGTTTCAAGAAAATTGATTGAGCATGGTTTTTTTTTTTTTTTTGCATTATAGACAAACAGAAGGGAAACCATCGCCACCGTGGCCGAGGTAATGAGAATCAAACGAGTTGAGAAGCATCTCTGGTTCCTCCGACACACGGCATCAAGCTAACTGTTGTCATTTCTGTGTGGGGACAGACCACCCAGACAGAAACTCAAAGTGACAGAAGCCTCGCCAACATTTACTCTGAACCCACACAAGAAAACCCTCCGAGTAAACACCATAAACAACGTTTAACTGCTGCGTTGTTCTGTGGTGTTGCGCCATCCGCCCGCACCCCCCTCTAATATGGGTCCTTCCACTTGATAACACAAACAATTTGTCAATTAGCGGGCTGCTTGTATTTCATTTACAGACTTTAATTCGCCGGGGGAGCGGCTGGTTGACACCGTGCGGCGCCCCAACTGAAGGGAACCACGAGGAAGATGTGTAAGAGGAGACTATCCACAGAATTACACTCGTGTCTGTTTGCAGGCAGCTGCTTCACCGCGTCTTCAAGCATATGTGAGTGTGTGTGAAAGGCAGCGTGGGAGTGCAAGAATTAGTGGTAAACTGCTGATCGGCTTTGTGGACTGGAAGTTCATTAATACGTCTGGCACTTTGATAAATTCGAGGAGAACAGGATCAAGAGCCGATGGAGGCAGCGCTCTCTTTGACTCTGCAGGGCAGAGAGAAAACTTTTCCTATCATTTCTGATGAAGAACAGACGAGCAGGAAAAAGGAATATTTGAGGTGAGAAGGTTAAAATCTCTTCTGCAGGCATCCAGGAATGCGTTTGGAGTGAGATAAGACAGAAACATACAGAGACTGAGACTGTAGAGGGGAACTCGTGCTCGCTCACCGTCAGTGGAGCAGCCGGTGGATCCGTCGCTGGAGCAGTACCTCATCTCGATCCTCTGCCGGCCCACTTCCAGCAGGCTGGGGTCCGGGATGCGAGCCTTGCAGGTGTAACGGAAACGCTGCTCGTAGTGCCCGCCGTTGTCAGAGATGTTGACCGGAGTCCACGGCGTCCACGGTGTGGTCTTCTTCAATTCAGGACAGGGCAGGGTGTTGCACGACTGATACTCCTGCAGTGACAAAGGCAGAACCCGTCGTTACGCCAACAGGAAAGACACACAGATGGTTTACGGTCACTGTATCATTAAATACAACGAAACTTCACCGGGCAACAATAAAAGTCACAGAAAATGTAACAAACAGCCAACAATAAAAATAATAAAATAGTCATAAAAGCAATAAAAGTCAAGTCAGATAAAATAAATGATGAATAAATGTAAGTAATGGGGGGGGGGGGGGGTTATAGGTGTCTGGGGAGAGCAGCAATGCTCTGGAAAGGAAGAATAAAGTATGAGATGAAATGGAGGGAAAAGACAAATGAAAACAAGATCAGTGTTTAAAATCTCCACGTGGTGATATATATATATATATATATATATATATATATATATATATATATATATATATAGGATAATTTAATCTAATTGAATTCATTTGAATTTTTCTCCAGTTGCTATGGTGAGTTGCCCTTGTTTTTACTTCTTTACACGGTTGCTCTGCAACAATGGAACTAACAACTTCAATCCTGTTCACTCATCAATACTTTTTTTTTTATCTCTTTGACATTAGCACCTAATGTGGCAACGGGATCAACATGGTTTTCATGTGATGCTCCACATGGTTGTCATGGTAACCAAGGAAATCATGACATACCACAGGCTTTAAATGCCCCCGGTAGCAAATGCAATGTATCAAGTCCACAAGTATTTGGACACTGGCGGCAGGTGGACTTGCCAAATCCATTATAGACTCTGTGTGATTGTTTTGATGATTGTCATTACATATTACACAACGGGTGGACATACGAGTGCGTACACACCCACACACATACATATGTCTGAGCTTTTTATATATATATATATATATATATATATATATATATATATATATATATATATATATATATATATATATATATATATAATGTAAGATGACATCACAGCAGATGATAAAATCCACTGAATTATTGCTGTGTTGTTGGACAAAGAATTTCAAAATTCAAAGTATATCCATAATGAATTTTATATATATATGTAAACAATGACATGATGGACGTCGATATTAGGCATTGCAAATTGCAAATAGCACTGCAAATTTCCTCACGGCTCTCAGGTTCAAATTTCCTCTCCCGCCCGGCACGGATTTTCCAAAAAATGTACCAATAAGCGAGGTCAAAGAGCAAGAGGTGTAAAGTGCAGTCTCGAGGCATCATGACTGACTGTGTGGGCAGCAAGAATGACAGAAACTTTGATTATTTTTCCCATTGGAGCGTTGATTCCTTGGAAGATTTCATGCTGCACACGAACTGAAAATTCAGGTTTTGCCCGACTCGACCCACTGCCGACACAGACAGAGTCTACTCGGGAACATAGAATCAGCTGATCGCTGTTTCACTTTTGGAGACCTCTATAAATCTTGTGCACTACGTTTGCATTTCCGAGAGTGTGAAATAAATTATTTGTGAAGAATAAAGTAAAATTAATCATGGATCTGGCTGGTGAATGGCAGCTGAATGGTGTCTCTAGTAAATATTCACGGAGTAACTGCCTGGTCCATTTCCCTGCATGTTCTGTGTCATTTATTAGGCTTATAGGCACATGTGTCTGTGATTTGGATGAATGAATAATGAACACAGGGGGGATAAAACACACTGATTTGTATCACAACAGAGCAAGGCGACAGATTACGCTGCCCATTTAAAAGAAGATGACGGCAAATCATTCTCCGACCCAATATCTGAACTCAAGTCCGGCTGGCTGGATGATACGAGCTGCATGACTCGATGGCACTGCGGCACATTTAACCTGCACAATGCCGCTGCATTATATAAAATAATTATTTCGTAGCGGATTAATCATTTGATCTCAGAGACTGGCTGATAAAACCATCTCTAATCGCTCTGGAAGCACAGAGAAATTTTCTCCAGCAGCTTGTCTTGTGCGCTTGTGGAGTGAAGAACACGTTTGGGATAATCTCAAAGGCAATTACATATTTATAATATTTATATTGTAATGTCTTGGTAAAACAGCTGCATTTTCGCTCCTTCTTATAAGTATCTGTAAAATTATGTTTATTATGGATTTAGACAGTTGTTTGACTGATGCTGTCACTGACCGACCGAGCATCTGTTTATGTTTTTACACCTCTTGACCTTTGAACCAACCTGGTCGTGCATATGCATTCCCAGAGTGTGAAAAGGCTTATTCAACTTATAGTGTCATACTTTGTTTTATTTTGCAATTTCAACCAAATAATTAAAGAAATAACAAATATATTTCTCATTTTCTCATTTCTCATCTCAGCCGCAAATGGCAGAAAGATCAGCAGTCAGCTGCTTTCAGCACTTAAAACAGATCAGAGCGGAGACGCTGTGCGTCTCAATCCGCTCTGACTTAAAGGAAAAAAACTCCATTAAAATGTTTCATTAAAATAATCCAGAGTGCCAGTGTTGGTAGGTGTTGATACATTCAGACGGTTAAGGTTTATTTTGCAGTTTAAAGGCTCCTTTTTCCAAAAAGCTCGGAGGAACGGTGATAGCGAGGGGGAGGAGGGGGAGGAGGAGAGAGCACGCACTGGGGGGTGCTCATTCAGCAATGCAATCCCACTCAAATACAGTTGTATGTAAAAGTTTGGGCATCCCTGATAATTTTCATGATTTTCCTTTATAAATCATTGGTTGTCTGGATCAGAAATTTCAGCTAAATATATCATATAGCAGACAAACACACTGATATTTGAGAAGTGAAATGAAGTTTTTAGTATTTACAGAAAGTGTGCCATAATTATTTAAACAAAATTGGGTAGGTGCATAAATTTGGGCACCCTTGTCATTTTATTGATTTGAATACATGTAGCACTAATTATTGGAACACAAAATTGGTTTGGTAAGGTCCTTGACCCTTGACCCTACACAGGTGAATCCAATCATGAGAAAGGGTATTTAAGGTGGCCATTTGCAAATGTTTCCCCTCTTTGCATCTATTCTAATGAGTGGCAACATGGGAGCCTCTAAACAACTCTCAAATGACCCGAAAATAATGACTGTTCAACATCATGGTTTAGGGGAAGGATACAAAAAGCTTTCTCAGAGATTTCAGCTGTCAGTTTCCACTGTGAGGAACACAGTGAGGAAATGGAAGAACACAGGCACAGTACTAGTTAAGGCCCGAAGTGGCAGGCCAAGAAAAATCTCATAAGCAGAAACAAAGGATGGTGAGAACAGTCATAGTCAACCCACAGACCTGCTCCAAAGACCTACAACATGATCTTGCTGCAGATACCAGCTCCCAATTCAGATCAGGGAGACAGACACCCTCTCTACTTTTAAGATTAGGCTTAAAACTTTCCTTTTTGCTAAAGCTTATAGTTAGGGCTGGATCGGGTGACCCTGAACCATCCCTTAGTTATGCTGCTATAGACGTAGACTGCTGGGGGGTTCCCATGATGCACTGTTTCTTTCTCTTTTTGCTCTGTATGCACCACTCTGCATTTAATCATTAGTGATCGATCTCTGCTCCCCTCCACAGCATGTCTTTTTCCTGGTTCTCTCCCTCAGCCCCAACCAGTCCCAGCAGAAGACTGCCCCTCCCTGAGCCTGGTTCTGCTGGAGGTTTCTTCCTGTTAAAAGGGAGTTTTTCCTTCCCACTGTAGCCAAGTGCTTGCTCACAGGGGGTCGTTTTGACCGTTGGGGTTTTACATAATTATTGTATGGCCTTGCCTTACAATATAAAGCGCCTTGGGGCAACTGTTTGTTGTGATTTGGCGCTATATAAAAAAATTGATTGATTGATTGATTGATAGTGTCTCCGTGCATCGTTCAACTATACAGCGCACTTTGCACAAGGAGATGCTGTAATGCAGAGGAAGCCTTTTCTGCGTACACAACACAAATAGTCGCTTGAGGTATGCTAAAGCACATTTGGACAAGCCAGCTTCATTTTGGAATAAGGTGCTGTGGACTGATGAAACTGATGAAATTGAGCTATTTGGACATAACAATGGGAAGTATGCATGGCTGAAAAAAAACACAGCATTCCAAGAAAAACACTTGCTACCTACAGTAAAATTTGGAGGTGGTTCCATCATGCTGTGTGGCCAGTGCAGGTACTGGGAATCTTGTTAAAGTTGAGGGTCACATGGATTCCATTCAATATCAGCAGATTCAATTCTTGAGAACAATGTTCATTAATCAGTGACAAAGTTGAAGTTGCGCCGGGGCTGGATCTTTCAACAAGACGACAACTCTAAACACTGCTCAAAATCTACTAAGGCATTCATGCAGAGGAACAAGTACACCATTCTGGAATGGCCATCTCAGTCCCCAGACCTGAATATTATTGAAAATGTGTGGTGTGATTTTAAGCGGGCTGTCCATGCTGGGAAACCAACAAACCTGAGATGTTTTGTAAAGAAGAATGGTCCAAAATACATTCACCCAGAATCCAGACTCTCAGTGGAAGCTATAGGAAGCATTTAGAGGCAGTTATTTCTGCAAAAGGAGGATCTACTAAATATTGATGTCTTTTTTTCTGCTGGGGTGCCCAAATTTATGCACCTGCCTAATTTTGTTTAAAGAATTATTGCACACTTTCTGTAAATCCTATAAACTTCATTTCACTTCTCAAACATCACTGTGTTCATCTGCTATATGATATATTTAACTGCAATTTCTGATCCAGACAACCAATGATTTATAAAAGAAAATCATGAAAATGATCAGGGGTGCCCAAACATTTGCATACACCTGTATGTTGGAAAAAAAACTGTCACAATAGAAAAACTCTGCCTCCTTCACTGGATTAAAGAAGAAGAAAAGAGAGCAAATGCTATATGCCCATCAAATATTAATGTGTTTTTAACCTTTTCAATGTTATTTATTTTATTAATTTAGACTTTGACAGAAACATTTTAAAAATAACTTTGGTATTACAAATATTACAACATAAATGTAATTTTTTTTTGTCTATTATTCTTGCTTTCAATGCATCTAAAACCAGTCAAAATTGGTTAAAATAGGGCTTGCCAATAACATTTTAGAGGTATAAAACCCAATAGCTTCAGGGGGCTTTGCCCTCTTGACTCCTGCCGGGGGCCCCTGCACCCCCGGCCGTGAGCCGTGATCACGTAATTCACCCGGCACTAAAATGGTTCTAGCTAGAACTGTGTTCAGGACTTCATAACACCAAGCAACAACTGCCCGAACAATGAAACAATCGTGTGTACAGTATGAGCTCAGGGTGAGCATCTCTCCCTTATAAAACAATGCGATATGTATCTACATATACGATACGATTCAGTGGTGATACTTTAATTTTTTTTTTTTTTTTATTTAACCTATATTTAACCATTGGAGTCTGGTTGTGATTACAAGATCTCTGGGGCCTGGTCAAGACACTGTCACAGTTCAGAAAATGTACAAAAAAATTAGTACAAAACATCACGCAACAAAACAAAACATAACACACAAAAGCAGCTCAGCAGGCCTACAAATAATCCAACAATTAAAAATACACAGTTCCAAACTCCAACTTTTATTTATTTGTGAAGGGACAGCACTAGTTTAAGTAAACAAGCCAGATTATAGCTATGGGCTAAATTCCATCTGTTGTCCCTGGAAGATGTTCCACAGCATGTTTTTTGATTGTGGGAGGAAACTGGGGTGCCCGGAGGAAACCCACACAGACACAAGCAGAACATGCAAACTGTGCACAGAAAGGGCGGGAAGCGATCCCATAACCTTCCCACGAATAAGCCACCATGTTGCAACAGAATCTCCCATCCCTTTACAATAAGTTGAAAAGCCCTGAGTGAGGTCAGTTCTTGGAGTTGTGATGTCCTCTACAAGCAGTAGGGACTGAAAACTTAAAAGCTTATTATGGATTCTGACAAGTATATATTTCATAAAAGAACATGGACTTCTGAAATTTTACTACCGTGTTGCAGCATGTCGGCACGGCATCTGCTTGCCGTTTGCTCACCACTGGGGGCAGCCCTACATACATACATACATATAAAAGAAGCCCAGAAGAAGAAGCCAGCTGTTTTTTTTAATTTTTGAACTCCTTAGTTGTCTTCTTTATTTTGTTACGATTAAATCAAACTGCACAACACAGACGATGGACTGACATGAGGCAGTGGGCGTTAGCCAGCAGCGACGCAGACCTGCAGCAGTGTGGAAGTAAGATCAAGCATTTGATAAGAGCTTAAATGGACTCTGAAATTAAAGTCCAAACGGGTGTACCGCCTACAGCTTGTTTTATCTCCCAGGCAGACATACCAGATTTTTATAGCAGATATTATAGATCATATCTGTATTATACATCGTGCAAGATAATGTCTGAATTATTTAAATTTGCTATAAAACAAGAAAAACTAATAAAAGCTGCACTGTGGAGGCAATGTATGATGGCATGTTGGTATGTCACGTGACTGACTCGTGTGCTTGGAGTCGGACCGCCCAAAACAGCTCGACTAGAGGCTTGTCTCATTTTGGAGTGAGGAAACGGGCTCAGCCCGTCCAGAACCACCACACGGAACACATTTCCATCATTGAGCTGCAGCTTTTTCATGCCGAGCACGTAATCCTGTGCATGCAGGTGATTCTGCTGTGATAATCGCTAATCATTAAAGTAGTAATTAAGCACGACAGGCTCAGTCAGGCATTTCTGCTGCATTTCAAAAGCACAACAATGAACAAAACAATGACTATTGAATTTTTGTACAGTGAGTGATATGAAATTAAACAGCTTCTTTTATGAGGAAAACAGCGGTCTTTGTTCAAAGCTTCCGTCATGCCTCCTGGTTCTGGATCTGTCTGGTTTAAAATCACTGCATCAGCAACCCAAGCACACCCCCCCCCCCCCCCCGGTTAACTCTTGCCATAACTAGTTGGATGAACCGCGTGTGGCGTTCTGCTGGTGCACACTGAATACAGATACACTCCCATTACACCACTTGCTGAACACGGAAAGACGCAAACAAGCCGGGCAGAAAAGGTCATTGATCGAGTTTAATTTATAACCAAGGAAAAAAGAAGCAGGGATGAAGGGAGAGGAAAAAAGTGTGTGTGTGTGTGTGGGGGGGGGGGGGGGGTATAAATACTTGCACAATAGTATGAAGGGTAGCAGTAGGACTAGGCAAGAAAGTCTCTCTAAAACCCCTTTAATGCTGCTTGAATAAATTTTCAGGGAAATTTTACACATCTAGTTTATTTATTTATTGTTGTTGTTTTGTTTGTTTTTTTTCAAGTTTGCACGTAAGCTGTTTCAGTCTTCACTGCAAACCAAGGTGCTACCAATTGTTTCTGGGAAATTGTTCTTATTTTTTGCCTAAATAAAAAATAAGTCTGACAATCAAGTTCTTTATACATACATACATTCATACATAACATACATATTCCACTGCTTATCCAGGATCGGATTGTGGGAGCAACAGCTCCAGCAGGGGAGCCCAGACTTCTCTCTCCCGGGCCACACTGACCACCTCTGACTGGAGGATCCCGAGACGTTCCCAGCCCACTGTGGAGATATAATCTGTCCACCTAGTCCTGGGTCTTTCCCGAGGTCTCCTCCCAGATGGACGTGCCTGAACACCTCCCTAAGGAGGCACCCAGGAGGCATCCTCACCAGATGCCAAACCACCCCAGCTGGCTCTTTTCAACACGAAGGAGCAGCGGCTCTACTCCGAGCTCCCCACGGATGACTGATCTTCTCGCCCTATTTCTAATGGCCCCTTCATACATACACACGAAGTTGGGTGAAAAAAAAGAAGAAGCAGGACAAACAACCACGACAAAAAACGAATTGGAGAGCTGTGAAAAATTCCACCTGCTGTCGGGAGGAACATACAGTCGGACATGCGTGAACGATACCGTGGCAACTGTTTCATGCACATGCATGAGTGTGCACGAACACACTGCGAGCATGTGGACAGTGTGACCCGACATCGTGCACCCTCAGCAACGGAGCAATTAGATGCTGGACATATGTAGAGAAATCAATGAAAATATGTAAGCACAGAATAATGTGAGAGTACAGATTCAGAACATTATAGGAACAATGAATGTACTGGTTAAATGCAACACAATCATATAACTGGTCATGAATCTGCTGTCACTGTAAACAAAAGAAGAAAAACAAAAAGGAAAACACAGCAGTTTCTAATATTTAATTTCTGTATGTAACAATGGACAAAACTCCTGTTCCTCTTTACATGACCCATGTCATGGACGTAAACAAACTGATGGACTGACGAATAAAGCCATGCACTCATATCGTGCACACATCAGCCAGTGCTGCAAGAGGCGCGCCAAAGGACACCACATCATATGGCCCATAACTCACGTGGCGGACGTAACAGTGCACTCGCCAGCTGCGTGTTCACATAATCAGACGGAGCTTTTCACACGAGGCAGCCTGCGTGATGTTGTGCACGCTGACGTGGTCGCCGCTGCCCGTTGCAAAGGCGATATGTGTTTTTATGTATTTCCACTGTGAGGTCAGCATGCCCATGCACGTGCTTCGCCTTTTGGCTCCGCTCGTGAACAAGACCACGAGGTACTTGAACGCCTTCACTTGGGGCAAGACCTCGTCCCCCACCATTAAGTTTTACACACGAAAAATAATCTCATTTTCAGAAAATATGTCTAAGTTTGTCTTAATAAAACATTACAGCTAATAGTGAGTGAGAAAGTTCCAGTTTCAAGCTACAACATCTGTTTGCATGAAATCCCAGCAGTGGAACGAGATTTTTTTTTATTTTATTTTAACAGAGAACTGAGACTGAAACTGAGAATTTGTGTAAATTGGTCTTCAATTTACACAAATTCTCAGTTTAAGAATTCAAGAAATAATACAAATTTAATCTTAAATTCATCCATTTCTATTCACTGTCAACAGCTTCACATTTGTCATTACTAACAGAACCGTGTGCTGATCAACACAACAGACAAACCGGAAAATCTGGACAAAACCTGCACGGAACTGCAATTAAGAAAGCAGATTACGGCCTTAAAATGGCAAAATTCATAAACTAGCTTTAAGAATTCTAGCCAAGCTAAACTAGCGCAAAACAAGAAAACATGATCAAATTTAAGGATGTTTGTCTTATTTTTAGGAGGATTGTTTTTTTCAGTGTTGTGAACCATGAAAAAATGTAAAAAAAAAAAAAAAAATCTGATGCTGCTTTAATTGTTGTTGTCATGGAAATGAAGGCGGCACTTCACTGGCCTTGTTCCTACTCGTGTCACTGATGATGGTGAGAGCCAATATTTCTCTTTGGACAGTGAAGGAGACTCGTGGAGAGCTGCTTTCACAGAGATAATTGCTGGGTAATATGAAGGCCGACTCCTTCCGCGCCTGGCTAAATAACCTCGGAGGTGATATGTGCGTCGTAAATGACGCCATAACTCGCATTACAGGAAGTCGGATGGCTGCCATTTTCCTCACTACTTGTTTATTTATGCTGAATAGGCCTTGAGCGACTGCCAGACCTTGACAAAATAAGATAAGAGATCCTTTCAACACATTCGTCAGCCTGTCGCTCGGCCGCCGACAGATCAGCTCCAGACGTTACGCCGCTCCTCTCTTACCATCTGTCTGTTTTTTTTTTAATTTCTTCCACCTTGTTTTCCCACAAACTCATTTTGCCCACTTCTCTCTATCTCTATCTCTCTTTCATCTCGCTCTCCTTCTCTCTCCCCTGAGGTACCAAGGTTAAAAACACGGGGAGGATTTAGATTCTGTTCGGACCGGTGATGAATGAGGGTGTCACCTCCACCATACTTCTCGTCTCTCGCAGTAATCATCTCCACACATTAATATTTAATATCATCACACACCACAGACTAGCCCACAATCTGTGATTACCCAAAAAACAAAAAAAACAACAAAAAGAAGGAATTCCACCTCAGCAGCTGGCCGCCGACTGTGACAGAAGAAGCAGCTCCTGGTGTGAATGGAGGCAAAAAACGATCTGCGGACGTTTGTAGTGCGAGTTGTTGATGGTGGCCAAATAGTGTAAATATTTAATGAGGCTTGTCTGGTAAGCGTTTTCTCTCTGTACTCTCTGAGGATTAGTGTCGATGCAGTGGGCTAAAGAGATAATTACTGGCTTTAAAGCTACAGTGCATCCGGAAAGTATTCACAGCGCTCCATTTTGTCCACACTTTGTTATGTTACAGCCTTATTCCAAAATGGAGTAAATTAATTTTCCCCCTCAAAATTCTACACACAACACCCCATAATGACAAATGAAAAAAAAAAATAAGTTTTTTTTTATTTTTTGTAAATTTATTAAAAATAAAAACAAAAATCACAAGCACATAGGTATTCACACCCTTTTCTCAATACTTTGTTGATACACCTTCGGCAGCATTTACAGCCTCAAGTCATCTTGAATATAATGTCACAAGCTTGGTGCACCTATCTTTAGGCAGTTCCTCTTTACAGCACCTCTCAAGCTCCATCAGGTTGGATAGGGAGTGTAGGTGCACAGCTATTTTCAGATCTCTCCAGAGATGTTCAATCAGATTCAGGTCTGGGCTCTGGCTGGACCACTCAAGGACATTCATACAGTTGTCCTGAAGCCACTCCTTTGATATCTTGGCTGTGTGTTTAGGGTCATTGTCCTGCTGAAAGATGAACCGTTACCCAGTCTGAGGTCAAGAGCACTCTGGAGCAGGTTTTCATCCAGGATGTCAAGGAAGCATTCTATGTGAAACAGTTGAAACCCAGCCTTAACCGGGGAGGGGGTCTGAGACACGTTTTGTCCCCTGTTTACAATGGGGTACTCAGGTCAAAGCAGTTTCAGTCTTTTGTTCATGGTAATGAGTCATTCACGTCATCAGGAGAGTCGTCAAGGGAGCCATCAGGAGAGGCTTCCGTCCCATCATTAGGAGGGACAGCTGCCCTGTCATTAGGAGGGTGCTAACTAGAGCACAATAAGTGCTAATTAGAGCTATTGTTTAGTCACTAGCCAGGAGTCCCCATGGACTATGATGTTTGCAGATGACATTGTGATCTGTAGTGAGAGTAGAGAGCAAGTTGAGTCTAGCCTGGAGAGGTGGAGATATGCTTTGGAGAGAAGGGGAATGATAGTCAGTAGAAGCAAGACTGAGTACATGTGTGTGAATGTGAGGGAGCCCAGTGGAATAGTGCAGTTACAAGGAGTAGAAGTGGTGAAAGTAGATGAGTTTAAATATTTGGGGTCAACTGTTCAAAGTAATGGAGAGTGTGGTAGAGAGGTGAAGAAGAGAGTACAGGCAGGGTGGAGTGGGTGGAGAAAGGTGGCAAGAGTGATTTGTGACCGAAGAATATCAGCAAGAGTGAAGGGGAAAGTTTACAAAACAGTAGTGAGACCAGCTATGTTGTATGGTTTAGAGACAGTGGCACTAACAAAAAGACAGGAGGCAGAGCTGGAGGTGGGAGTGACAAGAATGGACAAGATTAGGAATGAACATATCAGAGGGACAGCTCAGGTGGGACAGTTTGGAGACAAAGTCAGAGAGGCGAGATTGAGATGGTTTGGACATGTGCAGAGGAGGGACCCAGGGTATATAGGGAGAAGGATGCTGAGGATGGAGCCACCAGGCAGGAGGAGAAGAAGGAGACCAAAGACGAGGTTCATGGATGTGCTGAGGGAGGACATGCAGGTGGTTGGTGTGACAGAGGAAGATACAGAGGACAGGGTGAGATGGAAACGATTGATCTGCTGTGGCGACCCCTAACGGGAACAGCCGAAAGACAAAGAAGAAGAAGAAGAGTTTAGTCACTAGCCTATAGCAGTCGGCCTCACGGTAGGAGGGGTCTGGTTAGATTAAAAAAAAAAAACTCCAGCTTTTGTTGGCTTCTGTTTATTCTTCTCTACAAGAGTCAAGACAGAACTCAGACTACCAGAGAAAGAATTTTAGCTGAGGAAGCTTCTGCAATTTGAAGCAAAACGTCCTCGCGTCAAGCAACCCAGTCCAGTCGAAGATTCAAGCTTCTCTACTATGATTTACTTTCCCCACATTTTGTGGGTTACAGCCTTATTTCAAAACTGACTAAATGTATCTCTCCAGATATGTTCAATCAGATTCAGGTCTGGGTTCTGGCTGGACCACTCAAGGACATTCATAGAGTTGTCCTGAAGCCACTCCTTTGATATCTTGGCTGTGTGTTTAGGGTCATTGTCCTGCTGAAAGATGAACCCTTGCCCCAGTCTGAGGTCAAGAGTGCTCTGGAGCAGGTTTTTATCCAGGATGTCTCTGCACATTGCTGCATTCATCTTTCGCTCTATCCTGACTAGTCTCCCAGTTCCTGCTGCTGAAAAACATCCCCATAGCATGAAGCTTGATCTTATATGTAGACAGGTGTGTGTCTTTCCAAATCATGTCCAATCAACTGAATTTACCTCAGGTGGACTCCAATTAAGCTATAGAAACATCTCAAGGATGATCAGTGGAAACAGGATGCAGCTGAGCTCAATTCTGAGCTTCATAGCAAAAGCTGTGAATACTTATGTACATGTGATTAGTTGTTTGTTTTTTTTAACAAATTTGCAAAAATCTTTAAAAAACAACTTTTTCCACATTGTCATTATGGGGTATTGTGTAGAATTTTGAGGAAAAATGAATTTCACAAAAGTATTCACAGTGCTTTACTTTCCCCACATTTTGTCGTTACAGCCTTATTTCAAAACTGACTAAATGTATCTCTCCAGATATGTTCAATCAGATTCAGGTCTGGGCTCTGGCTGGACCACTCAAGGACATTCACAGAGTTGTCCTGAAGGCACTCCTTGGATATCTTGGCTGTGTGTTTAGGGTCATTGTCCTGCTGAAAGATGAACCGTCACCAGGTCTGAGGTCAAAAGCGCTCTGGAGCAGGTTTTTATCCAGGATGTCTCTGTACATTGCTGCATTCATCTTTCCCTCAAATCTGACTAGTCTCACAGTTCCTGCTGCTGAAAGATCCCTTGACTCTGAGGCCAAAGAATCACACATTATTTATACTAATAATAATTTAAAAGGTTATTTTAGTCTTAGTTTTACACTAAGAGGTCTGTTAGAAAAGTATCCAACCTTATTATTTTTTTCAAAAACCATATGGATTTGAATCACGTGTGATTACATCAGACATGCTTGAACCCTCGTGGGCATGCAAGAGTTTTTTCACGCCTGTCGGTTACGTCATTCGCCTGTGGGCAGTCTTTGAGTGAGGAGTCGCCCACCCTCTCATCGTTTTTTCATTGTTTAGGAATGGCTTAGAGACTGCTGCTCTGTTTGATAAAAATTTTTTCAAAAACTGTAAGGCACAACTGAGTGGACACCATTCGATAAATTCAGCTGGTTTTCGGTAAAAATTTTAACGGCTGATGAGAGATTTTGGTCTGGTAGTGTTGCTTTAAGGATGGCCCACGGCGCCTGACGGCGATCTGCGCTTCGAGGCGGCAATGTCTCGCCATTTCAAGATGAAAACTTCCACATTTCAGGCTCTGTTGACCCAGTAAGTCATCAGAGAACAGAGAACTTTCAGAAGAAGTTGGCATGAGGAGTTTATTCGGACATTCCATTGTTAACGGACATTTTGTAATGAAAGAACGTGCGGGCAGAGTCGCATGTCGGGCCGGACCCGACCGCGGGGGGTCGCGACAGGAAAAACACCTCCGTTGGAAACCTTAACGGGCAAGCTGGAACATGCCCAAGCTGTTAAACAATTTCTCAGTTACTCACTTGTTGAAAGCCATCAAAAGCCGCCTGAATTTTACAAATAGTTTTCAACACGGAGGTGTTTTTCCTGTCGCGGCGCACACAGATTTGCACGCACGTCTTTCATTACAAAATGTCCTTAAACAGTGGAATGTCCGCATAAAGTCCTCATGCCGGCCTCTTCTGAATCTTCTCTGTTCTCTCACGACGTCCTGGGTGAATTAAGCCTTAAATTAGGATGTTTTCAGGTCGAAACAGGCCGACGACGGCGCCTGGAAGCGCTGCGCGACGTCCTGCTCCGTGGGAAGTCCTTACACCGACAGAAACACCTCATAATCTCTCATCAGCTGTTAAACCTTTCACTGAAAACCAGCTAAATTTCTCGAATAGCGTCCACTCGGATATTCCTCACAGGTCCAGAAAAAATTTTGATAAAGCAACGCGCGCCATCTCGAGCAGCGTGTGAAACAAAGGAATTCAGCCGAGAGGGCGGGACCACATCTCACTCAAGGCCTGCCCACAGAGAAATGACGTCACGACACGCGTGAAAAAACTCACGCATGCGCACGAGGGTGCAAGCATGATTGGTGTAATCGCACGTCATTCAAATCCATATAGTTAAAAAAAAAAATAAAAGTGTCGGTTTATTATCTAATAGACCTCGTATCTTGCAAATTTAAAATCTTTACAATATCTTGGCTCTGCCCTCTTACACACATTCACTGCTTCACATATTTCAATTCATTTTCTCCAAATTGATGAATTAGTTTTTAATCCTGCTAACCTATAAAAAAATAATAATAAAAAAATCTGCGAGCAAAAATGAAGACGTCCTGTCCTTGGTGAAAGTGTAACATGTTTCTGGCTGACAGGCATTTTTTTAAAATATGGTGGAGGGTCTCCATACCGATTCACAATGTGAAACAGGTTCAAAGTCCTGCAGTGACAAAAACTAGAACCTTGCTACAAGAACTCTGCCAGCGAATACCAAACATGGCACAAAAAGACCATCAGTCCCGCTTTCTTCAGGATTGGCAAATTTTAACATGTTTTGAATAATGCATTAATGCAAAACAAACATCAGCCGAGCTTCGCCCATAAACCAGAAGAGAGAAAAAGCAGCTCATATGACAGTAGCAAATGAAAGAAGTCCATCTCAACGGTGCCAAGTGTGTCGGAGGTCGTGTTATGAATGCATTATACGCCCGCTGTTGTAAACGTGTCTGCACAAAAAGAAAATAATTAAACTCTGATTCACTCTGAAAACATTGAGGAAAAGAAACACTTTATCTCACTCTGCTGAAATGATGCGCTCATAAAACTAAGTCATAAAAAATTTGTTTTAAAGCTGCATTCATTTCTTTACGTCTCAGTTTCCCAGCCAGGAGCAGCTGCACGTGGAACACAGAACAACCACTGGTTTCCCCCACCGTGAACAGACAGCATGGTTTGTGCACAAACCAACCGCACATGTACGTGAAATCTGTGCACACATACGTGCATGGGTCATACTTTAAGTTGATACCGACTCGTGCGTTCCTGCAAGCACATGCACGTGTAAATGCGTGTTTATGAGTTTATGCACGTCTGAGTTATGGATCGAGGCAGCACCAATCTGTTTCCAGGCCTTTCTGTGATTTTTATTTTTTTTACAGTGTTATAGGCTGAGAAAAAGCAGACACAGAGGAGGAACTGACAACACATGCCTTTTTTTCCCCTGCAATACAACAGAATATTGGTGACATACATAATATGTATGTATTTCTCAGCAAAGGCGTTTGTCACAAGATATTAAAGTTGACTTATTGACACTGATGCAGCAACAGCCTGAAGCTGTCGTGTTCGTGGTCTCATTAATCACAGTCACAAATGTGACTGTCGCTTGAAATCTGTCTGTTAAAAATGACAAGAGCCGAAGAAATGTTCAGTTGTCTGCTGGGCGCATTTCACACAGTGTGTGTTTGCAGCACCAGTTCCAGTTCCAGTTCCAGTTCCATGTCAACAATGAAACAGCATCTATCTATATATAGAACTATATATAACAGTGATTATGTGTAATAGCATAGCGTTGCATAATATAGTTCAAAGGTATAGCAGAAGGTCACTTCTGTAACTTTATTTTTTGGGCTACATTACTTAAAATCCTCTTTATCATTTCATAGCAACTAGCTACAAGTAATTAGATCATTTTGACATCATTTGACATCACAGTGAAAAATGAACGTCATCAGTGGAAGTCGCGGAGCTGTAAAAAGCTCATCCAGTCATCTTGCACAGACCAACATATTTCCTCTGTGGCGATGCGCCGTGACCGGTGTTCTGTCGAGATGAGCTGCCCCTTCGAGTTGTCCTCTCCGTAGCGCAAATCGACAGTTAGATGTGTTGTGATGCACTCCCCCGTCGAGACAATCTCCCCGTCATCTAATATTCTGCTTTAAAGACAGCGTGTACATGCAAGTCTTGACTTTTTTAAAATTGAAAAGACACTTATTACTGTATTTTTATGTAAAGACAAAACTTACGTGGCTTTTCTTTGGTAGCGGAACTCATCTCAACGGGTGACTGCGTCCCCTCGAGATGAGCTCCACCGCGCAACTGCGCACCCACTGAAGAAAAGTAGAAAACCCACATAAGTTTTGTCTTTACATAAAAATACAGTAATGTGTCTTTTCAATTTAAAAAAGTAAAGCCTTGCATGTAGACATGTTGTCTTTAAAGCAGAATATTGTCGTTAGATGAAGGGGAACACAACGCGACCGGGAGATGAGCATGTGCATCCTCTCGACGGGACACTGGCTCCAGCTGTTGGCTTAGAAGGTCCCAGGGTAAAGGTGCTGACGAGCAGTCATGCAGGTTATTTCGGTGTTTTGTTGTGAGCTGAAGAACGTATCCAGTTCTCCGTACGTGTGAGCTGACACTGCTCAAACTTGTGTTTTGGAGGTATGGCCTTGGAGGGGGGGGTCTGAAGACTTTTCTGTATGTTCAAAATCTTGCTTAGTCTTAGTGTTTTTCCAGGACCTCCTCTCATCCTTTAAATGTGACCTGGCTGTTAAATGCTAACTACTGTGTTAAACCAAAACTGTTAGCAAGCAGCTCTGGATATGCATCAACTTTAACTGTGAAAAATAAAACTTGCTCTGATGGTGTGTTTGAAACCAGTTCGTTTTAATGAACTCTTCTTATGCTCAAACTGATTAATGCTAATGGCTAACCCGTGCATGTTGAAAGTGTTGGAGTTGTTGTGAATCAACAAAAGTGGCAAACAAAAACTCTTGCTTATGGTTAATGAAGCTGGTTAAACTGACCTCCTAGCTGGTAGTCAACAGGACCCAAAGCACTCGACTCCAGCCAACACGGCCGATGTCACCGGATGCAATGCATGCTGGTCAATGGAGGCTCTTAATGGAGGCAGTTAATTCACACTGAATACGCCTGACATAATTCTTTAAATCAGCGTTGCAGATGTGTCATTCCAGAGTCTTATTTTGATCTTTAAGAATCACGTTGGAGTCTTCCGAGACAGAACGCTCATATCCCCTCAATATGCCATGTCACATCAGTCCAATCAGTACCTGGGACCAGAACCTCCATTGTCAGACACTTTTATCTGATGTGACTGGTGCCTTCAGCCTGGTTACACACGCACGCACATGAGCAAACGCCCGGTCTGCACGCTGTGCAGTACAAATAGCGAAGACATCCACCTGCCTACACGAGCCGTGTGCGCTTATTGCTGCACAGTTAAACAGGCTGCACGCATCGTCAGCTCTGTTTGGCCCACGTTCGACTTATTTTACCAGGAGAGGCAGAATGAAGACGTGGGCTGCAATACAGAAGAATGAGCTTCTTGATCCTTTGATATATGAAAGATATTTGATCTACTATATATGAGTGGAAATATGGCAGTGAATGATATCTTTGTAAAAGTCTCCAAAGCAGGTTTTCTCTTTGATAAAGGAGAATGTGGCCATGACGGGTCAAATTAAAGCCCAACTAGTTTAAATCTGCTCAGTCAAATCAATCACCCAAGTGCATTATATATATATATATATATATATAGGAAATTGCTTACATGGAAAATAGTGTAAAAATAAGTATTTAATTTAAAGATAAACAATTTTTGAAATACTTTTCATATTTGTGTGTTAGGATATACACAATAATAATACAATAACATGCTGTTGTTGTGCGGTATGCATTTTCTGAGTCCCTCCGTCCAGACGTGCATAAACTCATAAACACGCATTTACACGTGCATGTGCTTGCAGGAACGCACGAGTCGGTATCAACTTAAAGTATGACCCATGCACGTATGTGTGCACGGATTTCACGTACATGTGCGGTTGGTTTGTGCACAAACCATGCTGTCTGTTCACGGTGGGGGAAACCAGTGGATGTTCTGTGTTCCACGTGCAGCTGCTCCTGGCTGGGAAACTGAGACGTAAAGAAATGAATGCAGCTTTAAAACAAATTTTTTATGACTTAGTTTTATGAGCGCATCATTTCAGCAGAGTGAGATAAAGTGTTTCTTTTCCTCAATGTTTTCAGAGTGAATCAGAGTTTAATTCAATCTTTTTCTTTTCCTGGTCTAACTCGGGCGAATATCTATCATTTTGGTCGACTGGGCATAGACGGAGGGACTCAGAAAATGCATACCGCACAACAACAGCATGTTATTTGCATTATTATCACTTAGTGAGATACACAACACGTAACGCGTACATAAAACGTTGGCTCACTTTAACTTTTGTCGTGTCGGCTGGTGCACGCTGCTCTCCAAATTCACTAGTGTGTCCTCATCAAGCTGGCTGCTTAATTGGCTGCTGTTCATTGTTGTACTATCCATGAGAAAATCATCCGGAATATCCATACTGGGACCAGCACACACTTCTTGCCTTTTTATCTTTTCCTCTGTGGACAGTTCTTGGGCTGCGCGCTATGACATCATTTGTTTACGCACAGTGGGCAGGTATAGCCAGGTAGCATCGAAGTAAATCTACGATACCTGTCTAGCAACGCCTCGGTAAACTGATAATAATAATACAATAACATGCTTTTGGAGAGCGGTATGCATTTTCAAGAGGCCTGACGTCCATGACCAGTCGCCCGCAATGACAGCTATTCGCCCGAGTTAGACAAGGGTGAATAGCTGTCATTGCGGGCGACTGGGCGTGAACGGATGGAATCAGAAAATGCATACCACATGACAACAGCATGTTATTTGCATTATTATCACGTTTTACTGAGATACACAACATGTAACGCGTACATAAAAAGTTGGCTCACTTAACTTTTGTTGTGTCGGCTGGCGCGTGCGCTGCTCTCCATATTCAGCAGTGCATCTTCATCAAGCTGGCTGTTTTAGCTGCTGTTCATTGTCGTACTATCCATGAGAAAATCATCCGGAATATCCATATTGGACCAAAACACACTTCTCGCCTTTTCATCTTTTCCTCTGCGGACAGTTTTTATTCCCCTCTGCGGACAGTTCTTGGGCTGTGCGCTATGAGGTCATTTGTTTACGCACAGCGGGTGGGTATAGCCAGGTAGCGTCGACGTAAATCTACGATACCGGACTAGCAACACCTCGGTAAAGTGATAATAATGCTTGTTAGAACTATGACAAATGAGCCTATGCTCCCTAGTTCTAGGGTCCTATGTTTCACTGTGGGAATAAACTTCTACATCACCAAAGCCACACCCCCTGCCCCTAAAGTTTAGAGTGTGTTAACAAAAAACTGAATTGTGGATCATGGACACAGGTACACTCCCAGTACAATAGCTCAATAATTAATAAATAATTTTGCCTTGCAGTTGTAAGTCCTTTACAGGCCCTGAGACCCATTAGCAGTGATCACAACACACACAAAACACCAAAATCCCTAAATCCCCAAGGTCAGACAGATAAACCTGAAACCTGAGAAAAATAAAATCTATTAATAGTTACATTTGAGAACTACCTCTAACAGCTGTGGTGAGTAATAAATTACTGCTTCTTTTATTCTTATTTTTAATCCAAGGCTGACTGAGCACTTGTTTTTGCTGTCTTTGAGTCACTACACAAGAGAAAACTGGGTTGAGTTTTGTGTTTATGGCACCGTACATCACTTTTGGGCCACCAGAGCCATGCCTGCTCATTTTCCTGCCCCAGATTTGGTCACATCCTCTGGGGGATTCAAACCCATAATCTAGCTACACGAAGATGAGGTAGACGGGCCAGGAATGCGTGGACCAGAGCTCAAACTCAAGTGACCTTTGGCATCAGTTAATTGAGGAAGTGCACACTACTCGGAGGACTCGATATTTCCCTGACGATAAGAGCGTTGAGGCTTAAAGCAATGACACACAGGACAGCTCTGATGGAAACACGCCGCTCAAGGTGCCCATTCTTTTAATCATGTCACAACATTTTGTTTTCGAGGTGACAGGTTGGATAGAAAGTTGAGACACTTTCCTTTGAGCTGTTCCTGAAACTCTGGGAGCTTCACCTCTGCTGTTTGGCATCGATGCTCTGAGCTCCCTGTGGAAGGAGGAGTGAACTACAGGATCTCTTACTCTCTACCGCTGCATATGTAGTCACACCAGAGTATAAGCCAGACCTTTTATCTGTATAGATAACCCACTTTTTAACATTTCCCTGGGTGTGAGTTTAACAGCAGACAGGAACTCAGTTTAGCACATGTGCACACCACAGCCTGTGCTGTTATCTTAACATAAGGAATTATAAATTCCAATAAGAAGCAACACGGATAAATAAACATGTGCTGGACAACATATTGGATCTTATTTGATGCAGTGAACAGTGGACTAATGAAGGAAGCCCTCAGCATGTGGTGTGTACCATAAGGACAGTTACATTCCAAAAAGAAGCAAGAGGGACAAACAAATGTGTGATGGACTGTCACCTGTGTGCTTACTCAGAGGGGTCGGTCAGGATAGAACTTAGCCGTGTGAAGCACCTTGAGGCAGCATTGTTGTGATTTGGTGCTATATAAATAAAATTAATTGAATAAATTGATCAACAACATATTTGATGTTATTTAATACAGTTGGACAAAAGAAATTAACAGATGGACACAGATTGCTGGCCCACTGCATTGGAAAAACTACAATAAAAATAATATAGGTCTATTTGATTTTTTCTTTTTCAGATATTTCTTGTGGGATTTTTGTGCATTGTTGTACTTTCCTTTTATTATTGCCATTGATTATTTTAATATTGGTGTGTGTTTAGTGCCTTGATTCCTGGGATAGCCATATATACAACCCCAATTCCAATGAAGTTGGGACGTTGTGTGAAATGTAAATAAAAACAGAATACAATGATTTTCAAATCCTCTTCAACCTACAGTATATTCAATTGAATACACCACAAAGACAAGATATTAAGATAAGACAAGATAAACTGATAAACTTTGTTTTTGTGCAAATATTTGTTCATTTTGAAATGGACGACTGCAACACATTTCAAAAAAGCTGTGGTATGTTTACCACTGTGTTACATCACCTTTCCTTCTAAGAACACTCAATAGGTGTTTGGGAACTGAGGACACTAATTGTTGAAGCTTTGTAGGTGGAATTCTTTCCCATTCTTGCTTGATGTATGACTTTAGTTGTTCAACAGTCCGGGGTCTTCCATTGTTGTATTTTGTGAAGGTCATGGGCATTCAATGTTGGTTTTCGGCCTTGCTGCTTACGTGTAGAAAGTTCTCCAGATTCTCTGAATCTTCTGATTATATTATGGACTGTAGATGATGGAATCCCTAAATTCCTTGGAACTGAACATTGAGAAAAATTATTCTTAAACTGTTGGACTATTTTTTCATGCAGTTGTTCACAAAGTGGTGATCCTTGCCCCATCTTTGCTTGTGAACGACTGAATCTTTTGGGGATGCTCCTTTTATACCCAATCATGTCCATTTAACCTGTGTTCACCTGTGGAATGTTCCAAACATGTGTTCTTTGAGCATTCATCATCTTTCCCAGTCTTTTGTCGCCACTGTCCCAGCTTTTTTGAAATGTCTTGCAGGCATCCATTTAAAAATGAGCAAATATTTGCACAAAAACAATAAAGTTTATTGGAGTTGCGTCAGGAAGGGCATCCGGCGTAAAACTTGTGCCAATTCAAACATGCAGATCCACCTTGGATTTGCTGTGGCGACCCCAAGTGCAAACAAGGGAGCAGCCGAAGGGACTTACTAGTTTGAAATATCTTGTCTGTGTGGTGTATTCAATTGAATATAGGTTGAAGAGGATTTGAAAATCATCGTATTCTGTTTTTATTTACATTTCACACAACGTCCCAACTTCATTGGAATCGCTATTAATAATAATAACAATAATAATAATAATAATAATAATAATTATTATTATTATTATTATTATAATGAACATTTTATTTTTTAGTATACACTAAGTATACTAAATAGTATATTAATCTGTATTTAAAAGTACATTTATATGGAGTATAAATCGAAGGACCTCCCAAACTAGTAAAACAAAAACTGCACTGATAACATGTGCAACATGGATATCAACACAGTAGATACTGCTAATGGTCATCTTTTGCTTTGTATCCCAACAACACTAACAAAATTATGGGTTCAACCATGAATTTCTTAACATCCATATATGATGACTGACTAATGGCTGAATTGAAAAAGAAGACTCTTCCAACTTTCGAGAACATAAAGTGTTCCCGGATATTGTGATAAAAGGTGAGCTGATGTGTTATGAAGCTCATGTGGTTTTGCACATTTGTTCTTATAGGCAGGGTGTGTAGGTGGGTTGTCTGTGTTGTTAACCAGGTTGTGATCCCATGATTTAGCCAGCTAGCTACGTAGCCCTAGTTACTGTATGTAGTGTTGCCCATGTACTGACTATTAGTTAGCATATATCTGACTTGAAAATGAGCTGGTTGAGCTTGTTCACAAGGAATTTAAGTATTCTACTTAAATGTGCTTGTTGAGCAATATCAGGCTGTTAGCTAGTTAGTGTTAGCTAGATATTTGTATACAGCAGCTATGCAATAGCTGCAGCTGGAATTCTAATAAATTCATTAATGTTATGCTGCCAATCCAGTGTTTAAAGCTTATTAAGTGACAAAATAAATATCTTTGTTATATGGCTGGGGGGGCCTGGCTGCCGGTTTGTTTGTCTTTTTGTTTTCCTCCCAGGTGGCGTGCATTTGGGACTGAGTGGCTGTGTTGCTGAGGCTGTCAGGACCTCACCCTGATCACCTGCGACTCGTCAGGACTCACAGCTGTGGTGCATCTGGATGGATTGGAGCATGTTGGCATGTAAGACTGGAGTGCACAGTGTGTATTTGCCAGAGACCCGACCTTGTGACCAGACGGGTGAGATCGTCGTCTCGGGAGCCATCTCATCAGCAGCGGATGCTGAGAAACGTCCAGGTTTGATGCACAGTCTGTGAAAGAGGAGGGGGTGAGGTCTCACGCTCGTCAGCACACTTCCTGAGGTACGTTAGATTTTGTGACTAACAGTTATACAGTCAGTAAATGTGGTGTCCCTCACACCTTATTGTATTGAGCTGTTTGTTAGTCATGTATCAGCTTCCACTGCGGTGGAGTTTTGTGAACTGGATGTTCCATGCCTGCAGGTTGGAAGCTGATCAGCAATCAAGCCAGGAAGTGTTTGCTGTTTGTACACCTTTAAGTGTTCTGTGTGTAGAGTGTGGACTCACATAATGGTTCCTTCTTTCACAGACTCGGTTGTTGCGGCCACCTGGGGGGTGTCGGCGGGGTCCTTGGGTCCGAAACAGCTTCTGGCTCCGGACCGTTAGTGCTGCTGGGAGCGCACCACGCCAGACCGCACCTTTCTGTATTATCACTGTTATGTATTAAATTCAGTTAGCCTTTGTACCGTGCTCTGCTTATTTCATACTGGGTCCTTCAAACGCTGGTCGGTTCTCCGAGCTGCGTCCGACACATAACAATCTTATTCCCAAAGGTAACAGACAGATACTTTATACTGTGTAACAATGTCAGTCCCCATGCTGCTGTTTAATGCTTGTTGTGCTCCGTTTCTTTCACGTGTGAAGAAAAAAAAAAAAAACCCAAAGGGTGCTGCAAACAAAGTGACAAAAATTAAGAGCCGTTATGCAACTCTGGGTTTATGATGCACGTGCAGTTTGCTAATGGGCGGCAAATATTTTCACAGGAGCAATAACACCTATGGCAGATTAAACAGCTGTAATATGAGGAGAGAGGATCACGCAGGTGGCCCGATGGTGAAGTGTGAACACAGATGCTGTGATTAGTATGCCCACAGCAGTATGCAGGTGTGGAAATGTTCTAGCTGTAGATGTTAAGCTGCATGGAAGGAACAGACTTCAAAAGGTCCATTGATATATTTTTGGTCTAAAGAGCAGGTGGTTCTGTGGGGCAGGAATTGGGTGACAGATCTAATGTCCGGGAATTGATTGTCATGTGTGTTTTAGGCTGCCTGTTTCCTTGGACAAGACACTTCATCTACAGCATCTCAGTACCGGCTTTGGCTGCAGAAGACACCTGCGATTCAGGGGGATTCGTAAAAGCTCATATGCTTCATGCTACAGTATCCTGGGACATGCACCGGTCTGATGGGTCTCTGGGTCTGTGGAGCTCATGGTGTCAGCAAACTAAGTAAAGAATTCAAAAGGAATGTTCTCCTGAGCCATATCCTCAGGCTTTGGGTCTCCCGCTATACCAGTGAGACACACCTGGAAAACCTCCAAAATAAGTAGTCCAGTAGACATCCTGACTCAAAGGCTAAACCATCGCCAGTAAGCTCCTTCAACAGAAAGCAGCAGTGGGTCAATTCTGATTTGTGTTCCCAGTGAGGGAACATGATTTTGGCCACTTCTATCTATAACCTCCCTCCTTTGACAGTTTGAGAGTTTATGACCACAGGTGAAGGTTGGACCATAAATCTACTGGAGAGCTGTTGTCTTTTGAGTCTTTACTGTGACCATCTGAATTATCGTCCTCATTACTGCTGATGACGCCCCTTATACGCCTTTCAATTTCTCGCTCCATTCTCCCCTCTCACCTGTAAGCAGCATCCCCAAGAATCTCCAACTCCGTCAAACCCAGAGGGAGCAATCCACAGAAGATCACTGCGAGCTCAGAACTGGAGCAGCTGTGGCACTTTGAAAACTGACCTTCAAAACTTCACAACTTTGCCCCCCCGAAAAGAGTCTATCAGCAGACTCGGTTTGCTCTTTGAAGCATATAAAGGAAAAGCACAAAGGTCAAAAAGTAAAAGCCAGAATTTCTTGCTAATTTTCTCGCTGACAAGTCTGCAAAACCCCAAGCAGATGTTAGCAGTTCACTCATCACTGTCGATTAATGTCTGGCAAACGCCGGCAGTTGACCACAAGTGACTTCGACAATATCAGTGCTGACAGGCGTGTGCATGTAGACAGGGAACACACACACACATACACACGGTGTAGATGTTTTCGGGTCTCTGTAGGTGTCGCATGTAAAAAAAAATGCTGTGATGACAGAAGCTGCTGCGTGTGTGTGTGTGTGTGTGTGTGTGTCCCTTCTGTTTAATTAAACATGGATCTGTCCAGGAGAAGAGAATACAGACAGATGGCCCATAAAAAAAAGGACTTCAGCACACTTCACTTTCTTTTTGTTGGGTTTTTGTGTAAAACAAAAGCAAATACTTCCCTCACCTCCCCTCAGATGTTGAATTTGTTTTTATAACCATGTTAGCTGGACATTATTTACAAGTGAGCACAAGTTGAACATTAGTGGTTGTGCAGTTTTAAAGAAAGAGAGCAATCGTTTCTTTGATCTGAGTGAATATGCGGCACTAATAAAAGTGAGACAGGCTGTCCAACACACACACACAAAGGTGCCCGTAAAGTCTGCGCATGTAATTACAACTGTGATGGCTGAGAAGACCCCAATTAAATCCATGTCGCAATGCTCGAAGACAGCGAGTCAATGAGGGCACAAAACAAAGCAGCACAACAGAGAGAAAAGAGATAGAAGAGTCAGGGCCAATATTAATGAACACAAGAAAAGAAAGAATGCAATGAAGAGAAAGAAGAGTCTGTGTAGAGATGGAACAATTTGTTGTTTTCTCCCCTCATACTAATCCAGATACCTAACATCAGTGTACCGTCTGATACGGTGGAGTAAACAATCACTGAGGAACACACAGTATCTTCGATCACATGATCCTTAATGGACTGTGTGATTCTTAGGGGCCCTATCTTGACAGCCTGTTGCGCGTGATCTGAAATGCAAAGCACTGGGTGTGTCTGACCACAAACTGGTCTGTGAGACCTAACATCCACAGCATAGCAGAGCAGGTGCTCTGACCACCTCACATGCAGAATCAAAACAAATGTTTCACACTGATATGGGATGTTATTTTTTATCTGCATGCTGTGCATGTTTCGTGTGGTTTTTATGTGCCTCCATGCTTGAAAGAAATGGCAGAAAACTGCTTTTGTGGTAGAGCACAGTGTGAGTACAGTGGCAGGAGTCTCAGCGCGCATTTTGCAGATGGTCTATGTTTGATTTTTCACACTACACTACATCGCCAACACCCATTTTTTTAGTGACAATTGAGCAAATGTGACAGAAATGGACCTACAGTTGTGTATCCAAACAAGAATGTGCAAATTAGTTTGTGAGGAAAAATGTAGTTTTAAAAATGTTCACATTTCAGAGCCTGTTGATCATATTTCACTCATTAATGATTTATTATTGATTTTTCACACACTCACTCAATCACTCTCTCTGTCACTCACTCTCTCACTCTTTCTCTCTCTTTCTCACACACACACACACACACACACACACACACACACACACACACACACACACACACACACACACACACACACACACACACACACACACACACACACTTCAAATTATGCACGTGCACCTCTGTGTGCATGCACTATAGGCATGTGCATGATTTTATTTCTCCTACTAGAAGGTTTAACATGACACTCTCTTGTGAATTTTCTAAATTTTCAGCTCCATGTGTCTAACATGCATGCAAACACCTGCCAACACCAACAACCCTTCAGGTTTACACAGAGATCATATCAGGCAGAATCAAATCTCATTTTACTTCAGCACATGCAGGTTGTTAGCCAGATGTGCACATGTGCTGGTAAGAACGGTCATCTCACCAGGGTTTGTGGAGGCTGACAGACAGACGGAGGAGCTAACATCAGTATCAGGGCTGATACTAATCCAGCTGGTGGGGTGCAGGTTCTGTCTCGTGGGTTTTGTCACTGACCACATCAGCTTCCTTTAGTCTGTCACGTCTTCCACGTCTGCCGGGAGACCATCTGTTCTCCCAACACCAATAAAAATTGTTGTTGCCATTCCTCGCCCACGTTTACCAACTGATCTCACAC